>NC_142496.1:2673624-2933380 GCF_965113065.1 Corylus avellana
TGTTTCCATGATGTAACATTGGAACTAAAGTTTTATTGTTGTAATGTATTCTTACACTGTACTGCTATGATCTTTCTGCAGGAAAGCTTGCACAGCCTGGAGGTATTCTCCCAATCTGCATCGTTTCTCAGCTTTCTCCTTTTCTTACCATTATTGTAGATAGCTTTTGTTGTTTGAAGTTTCATAATTGAATACTTGAATATTTTTTTATGAAGTTTCTGGGTTTTGATTCCATATAATCCAAATCAAGAGAAAATGTAGTTACAAATTAAAAGGCTCTCTTCCTAGTTTGAGGTCTATGCGTATTTCTTCCATTGTTTTATCAAATTTCTTGAGTTGTATGGTTGCTAATTAGAAACACTCATGATTGTCTAACCCTTCGTTTCTGCATTCCGTGTCAGTTCTGTATAGCTATGGCATATCGATCAAATATGTTGTCCATTAACAGAAAGGGATCCGAGTATAATATGAAATGAGAATCAATTTCTTTGACAAGATTTTATAGCATAATTCATCATTTTTGCTTGACTTTGCGGCCATCTTTTTGATCAGTGCCCCTTAATATGGACTTTGTGGAGGGAAGAGAATAATCAGATCTTCAATATAGTTGAGCTTTGTTCGAATTAGGTGAAATCCATTTTTTTGAGATCATTGTATGATCGGATGGCTGCATATGGCAGCATCTGTCTCTTCTTTTAAAGACGTTATTGATCTTTTGAATCTATAATTGCAATTTTTAGGAGCCTCTTTCTATACACTCTGCATACATGAGGTTTCTTGTCATTCAAATAATACTTCTTACATTAAAAAATAAAATTTCACCAATAGTATTGGTTACTTGGACAATGACTCTATTGCTCTTTCAAGAATTGCTTCTTCTGCTGCACACATAAGAAGGAAAGAAGGCTTAGTCTATTATAAGATGTGTGACATAATGACTTTTCAAATGAAAGAATTTTGAGTCTTAAGTTCACTATGTGAATATAAAATCTCTGTTTTTTGGTTCTCTCTGCTAAGCATGTATATTTTTCTCTATATGGGTTTACTTGCTTCTTCTAGAGGGAAGTTACTGTTATTATATTTTTATTTTTATTTTCTGGGTTGACGCTTGTTGAGTAACCTTAGCACATTTGGGTATTATATGAAGCAGGTGCTTTGCAGGATGTTCTCCATTTGCATGATGTTCTTGCTAGAGTTTCGCTAGCCAGGTTGTGCCATACAATATCGAGAGCTCGAGCACTAGATGGTAAATAATTTAAATTTTTATATCACACAACTAGTATTTCTGTCCCTCAATGTTTGAAATGGTTGGTTTGTTGAAAATTTTGTGTATAGAGAGGCCGGATATTAGAGCTTTGTTCAGCTCGGTGCTCTATCAACTCCTTCTAGATCCTAGTGAGAGAGTTTGTTTTGAGGCAATCTTGTGTGTATTGGGAAAGCATGATAACACAGAGAGGTTTGTTTTGTTATCTTAAAACATTTTTCTACCTGCACTTCTCTGCTGTGATATTTTCATCTTTCAAAGGGTAATCACAGCATGGCAAGCAGTTTTTGTCTCATTTCTGCTGGGATATAGTCTTCCTTACGTTTGCATAATGTAGGACTGAAGAACGCGCTGCTGGGTGGTACCGTTTAACCAGAGAGATTCTCAAGTTGCCAGAAGCACCATCTGTGGCATCAAAGGAAGCTACCAAAGATAAAGCTCAAAAGACCAGGCGTCCACAACCCCTTATTAAACTTGTTATGAGAAGGTAGAAACATCTCTTTCTCTCTATCTCTCAAATCTGGGGATTAGTTTGTCAGTGGCAGTCTTTCATATGCATGGGTTTCATAATTTTGAAGTTCACTTGTTTTTTAATTCCTGCTGTGATTCAGGTTGGAGACTTCTTTCCGTAGTTTCTCTAGGCCAGTGCTTCATGCAGCTGCAAGAGTTGTGCAGGAGATGGGGAAAAGTAGGGCTGCTGCTTTTGCTTTAGGCTTACAGGATATTGATGAAGGAGTTCATGTTAATACATTTGCTGAGACTGTAGACTCGCATGATTCAGATACCAATGAAAACCTGCACCCTGAAGGTATTTTTATTTTTTTATTTTTGCTTTCTGGTCTATGCTTGTATTAGCAATTATTTATATAACATCTTTATGGCACCTGAGTATCAAACTGTGATGTTCTCATTTGAATTGGCCCTAAATTGTTTTGGTTTGTGAAGGTTGTATATAGTGGTCATGGTCCATTACTGGAAATGTTTTTGGGTCAGTTTTGTATGGATCACTTGGTTTGTGCTCCATACTGAAGTTTAATTCCATTTGACTCTGAGGAATTTGATGTCAGTTACTGATATACCAGTGTTGCAGATTAACATGTCATGGAGGCAGGGAAACTAATCTTTCCAAATTACTACATTTGTCTATAAATCAGCTTTCCCTCTTCCCTTGTAGTATCATTTTTTTTGTGTCAGCAAGTTTATGTATTATTTAGTTTGCACTTAGGTTATGTTATCTTTGGGAAACCATAATGCTTTGAAAATATGGAGTTTGGCTCCTTTGTGTTTAATGTGGTGTATTTAGAAGCCCAATCCAAGGGTGTGGTAGTGGAAAAAACCCTAGAGGTTAGGGAAAATCTCCATCCTCAACATCTCAAAAATTGCCTCTCTGATCTCTCACCACCAGCTCCGACGACGGACCAAAACCAACCGGCTATCTTTAGTTGAAGGTTATGGTTTGTTCAGTACTTTCTTCACATTGTGGATAATTATGTTAAAATTATTAAATCACCACTTGTCCCTGATAGAAAGAGGTAAATTTAATAATTTTTATTCTAACACTTCCCCTCATGTGTGGGCTCAAACTCACCCTTAATTAGTGGGCCCAACATGTGGGATATTTAATTGAAATATGAGGTGAATTACAGAGTCAAGGTTTGAACTCAAGACCTTTGGCTCTAATACCATGTTAAATCACTAATTGTCGCAAAAGCTTAAGTGAATAGGAAGAGGTAAATATAAGATCCTAAGAAAAACTGGCTATATCAATGAATTGGAACACTCTAGAGATTATATCTGGCATAAATTTGCTATTGATAAATAAGCTAAACTTTTATAGTTTGAAGAATTCTTTCTGCTATCCCCGCATGCACTTTTAAATAGTCAGATATATGGTTCTAATTTAGATTTCAATATTGACATCAGGTTGGGTAGGATACGTATCTTTGATTGAAGGATCATTTCTACAATAATATCTCATTCTCAGTGTATGTTACTTAAACTAATTTTTGGTGACGAAGTGTTCTGGATTATAAAGTATGACCTATATTCTTCATCTCATTCTCTAATAATTCTGTTTGAATGATTTTTTTGTTTGTTTGCGGGCTTGATTAGTGTATGTGGTGGATCATTATCTGATTGCATTCCATTTTCTCTCTCTCATAGGTACCCGAAGAACCTCTTCTATATCTAATGGAACAGGTGGCAAGGATACAATTGCAGGCTTATTAGCTTCATTGATGGAAGTAGTGCGTACAACTGTAGCATGCGAATGTGTATATGTTCGAGCAATGGTAATCAAGGCTCTGATCTGGATGCAAAGTCCACATGATTCATTTGGCGAACTAGAATCAATTATTGCATCAGAGCTCTCTGATCCAGCTTGGCCAGCAACACTATTGAATGATATCTTACTTACCCTGCATGCTCGTTTTAAGGTATGTAATTGGACATAAGTCATATTTCCTTTTGAAGCCATTCTTGTAATGCATTTATTTGATAATATTTAACTTCACCATCTTTTTCCTGTTGCTTTTTATAACAAACGGCAACATTTCTCTTTTATTAATAAGATATCTAGGTTACATTGTGAGTAGTGACTAGATATCATTTCTGAGTAATTAAGAGTCCTCGTAACTGGTGGAAGCTGGTTGTACTGATTTATAGTGGTCTTGATAGTCTCGGATGAATTCAAAGTAGTTATATCATGAGTGAGTTTTCATAACTTTATCATTTGCTTAAATTGCTACTTTTCTAGTTGTCCAGCTATTGTTTTACTTCATAGATGAATCTTAGTCTTTAGTGTATACTATGTGAAATATTCGTTGTCTTTAGATTAATTCCCCAACTTTTGTGCAATTTTTTTAATAATTGTAATTTTTTGGCTTGTTAGGCAACTCCAGATATGGCTGTCACTCTTCTTGAAATTGCAAGGATTTTTGCTACTAAAGTTCCTGGGAAGATTGATGCTGATGTTTTGCAACTACTATGGAAAGTAAGTTTTCATGCAATCCTCACCTAACATAGTTTAATCCCTTTCTTTGTAATTTTATTGTCTGTACATTTTCTAGTGCTTTTATGTGTTTAATGATATAAATTCATGCTTTTATTTGTTGGAAGAAAATTGATGAGAGATTCCCGTGTACTAACTCTATACCTGTGATTTTATTTTTTATTTTTTATTTTTTGTCTTGAATGAATTTTAATTGCTACCCCAAACATAAAATTGATGAAAAATATGAATGATGCAACCTAGGGCTATTCTCTCTCTCTAGGGGGGGGTTGGGGTTTGACATGTAAATTTTACTAACCTAACCTTGTGTGCTCACACTTTTCAAATTTTATATTCTGAAATGATAACACAATGAGCAATTCTGTATTGAAGATGTTAAGGGACAGTGCCATAAATAATTTGTTCAGCTTATAATTTTTTGGTGTATAGCTCCTTATTATAGAAGGATGTTTGAAATCCTTTCCCCATTAAGCATTATTGTACGCGAGCCAGCTGAATGAGTATACTTATGTCTTCTTCATCTCAAAGCAGTAAAATAGTTCAAATTTTGAGGACAGCCAAACACAATTCAAGATTTCCCACTGTGAAATTTTGCATGTTGATATGGTTGGTTATTCAAACTTTCATCTCGTTCATGCATATGCAATTGCTGGTAATAAATTGATCAATGGTCAGCCTGTGTGACGCAGTTATCCACATGGGAAAAGATGGTTTTAAGTCAATTGAAATGAAAGAAAGCATGGGGCTGAACTGGACACCTTTAAAAGGATTATGTAGAGCTGACTAATACAACTCCCTTATTAGTTAAAAAAATTATCTGACATTGGACAGATTTAGGAATCTGTCTATGTGTGCTTGTGGTGGGTTTTAGGATGAGGAAAAAATAGGCTTTCAGAATTTAGTATGGTAAGGGGAACACTTTAGGGTTTCTAGAAAGAATTAGTTATGGAAGGATACGGTGTTTATGGAGGGAAAGGAATAATAGAGGCTTTGAGATTTGGAGAGGACCTTGGAGGATATTTTATTCATGTATCTTTGGACTACGGCCTATGTGTCCCCTCTGTCGATTAGCTTTGATGATTTCTTTGTTCGTTTTTCTCTTTTTAGTTAGGTGATTCCTTTTGTATACTTCCGGTGTACTTAGTGGCGCTTTATGCTTTTAATAAAAGGGATTATTACTCATAAAAAAAAGAGGCGCAAATAGGTTTAAACACAGAATGATAGGTTCTACTGTCATATCTTTTCTTGTCTTTTTGAACTTGCCTCATGTCATTTTATTTAAATCTCTTCTGTATTAATGCAACATTTACTTTCTTTATTGACCTGGCTCATGTCTTTTGTTTATGATAGTTGCTTTGAAAGTACCCAGAAACGATGTTCATATGTTTTATGATTCTGTTTCCAGACATGCCTTGTTGGAGCTGGTCCTGATGGAAAACACACAGCTTTGGAGGCAGTCACCATAGTTCTTGATCTACCACCACCACAACCTGGGTCAATCTTGGGGCTTACATCAGTGGACAGTGTTTCTGCATCAGATCCAAAGTCGGCTCTGGCATTACAAAGGCTAGTACAAGCAGCAGTAAGCATCTTATTTGATCAATAGACCTTTTTATTCTATTAATCCTATAGGCTATAGTTCTGACTATGGTAATCGCTGCACTGATATGCTTGAGAACTAATATAATTGCAGGTATGGTTTCTTGGAGAAAATGCAAATTATGCTGCTTCAGAATATGCTTGGGAATCTGCAACCCCTCCTGGTACAGCATTAATGATGTTAGATGCAGATAAAATGGTCGCTGCTGCCAGTTCACGTAACCCTACTCTAGCTGGTGCATTGACTCGACTTCAGAGGTGCGCTTTCAGTGGCAGCTGGGAGGTATAAATTCCTTCCTGAGTGGTCCTCCAATGGTTAATTGTTTACTGCATGTATCTTGGGATGACAACTGACTAGTTTTCCCTTAGGTCTTGCTTCTAATTTTTCTCTCATATTTAAAAATGAAAATTTAACTATTTATGTTCAATTTGTATGTTAATAAACACGACTTGCTCCATATTGAACTAATCTATATAAACTTCAATTTAAGAGGTTAATTGCCCTGATTGCATCAGTTTTTTTGTTCTAGATCAGTACTGTTGTTATCAAGATATGTTTTTATTTTATGTATACTCCCGGTGTACTTTGGGGCGTCTTTACACTTTCAATAAAACTGGCTATTACTTATCAAAAACAAACAAGAAGATATGTTTTTATTCTAGACGATTATACTGCTTTTGTTCTTTTTCTTTTTTCTTATGTGGACTGATTTAAATGGATACTCACAGATTCGTATCATTGCTGCTCAAGCTCTTACAACAATTGCAGTCAGGTCTGGTGAACCTTTTAGGCTACAGATCTATGAATTCTTACACACTTTAGCACAGGGTGGTTTGCAGTCTCAATTTTCAGAGATGCATCTCAGTAATGGTGAAGATCAAGGGGCCAGTGGCACCGGCCTTGGAGTTTTAATAAGTCCTATGATAAAAGTTCTTGATGAAATGTACAGAGCACAAGATGATTTGATCAAGTAAGAACGGATGTTTTTATATTTCTTTTTCTTGATGAATTAATTTTCCTTTTCACTACTAAGTTAAAATGTCTCTTTTCTTTTACAAACATGAATTAAAATTCCCGTGTGGATAAACAGGGAAATACGGAATCACGACAATACTAAGAAAGAATGGACAGATGAAGAACTCAAGAAACTATATGAAACCCATGAGAGATTGCTTGATCTTGTTTCTTTGTTTTGTTATGTGCCAAGAGCAAAGTATCTACCTTTGGGGCCAATAAGGTACAACATTTATCCTTGCGGCATATGTGCTTGAATGGACTGATAATAATCCTGTCATAGTTGAAAAATTAGAGATCAATGATAGGCTTAGAATTTTTCCTTTTATTGTCTGAAGTGCTTTATCTTAGGAAACGTGCAGGAGTGTGGCATGTAAAGAACTGTCTCAGTGGAATTTGGGAGTTGTACGGGAGAACATCCAATTGGATCTTAGTTGTCGTGTGTACTTGGACCATCACCTCCACAAAATATAGATTATGTCCTTTTTTTTTAAATTAACAATGTCACTGTGACATTTTGTCATTGATTTGCAAATATTTTTTATGCAAGTTCTACCATTTGAGGATATGATCGAAACTTGATGGTTTGATTAATTAAATCTAAATGCTTTTTGGTGCAATTCATGAGTTGTTACTTAGGCTTTCAGGCAAGAAACAATATCACCGATTGGTTAGTGCTAATTGATATTTGCTGTTGATTTGGTGCTATAGTCATGCAATATTTGGAGCAGAAAATGTTCTATAATTTTGACTTCAATGTGTGAAACTTTATGTATTTGCTTTCTACGCACCATAAGGGGAGATTTCAAATTGAAGTTGGAGCTCCATCTGTATGTGTAATAAAGAATTCCTGGTTATAGGACCTGTATCTTTAGTTTTAGAACAATTAAGAGAAAAACTTTTAATTGCTTAAAATCTGGGCTACCTTTCTACGAGATGTTTAATTAGAAAATTTGAGTGAGGTAGAAAATGAAGATGAAGAAAATAAAATCTACGCCTAGAGAATAGATGATGATGATACCCACACGTGGTTTCTGCCGTCACTCTCTTTCTCTTCCTCAGCTGCATATATCTAGCTTCTCCCAATTCCTTTTCTTGATTGCTGCAACTCTTAATTTTACAAGTTTTGCAATTACTGTTCAAAAAAATGAGAACTGCATAGTATTTAAAACTCTTACAGTTTTCCTTTTCAAATGAGAAAGCTGGGTGGTTCCATAACAACAAAACTTGCAACCTTGTTCCTTGTTCATCAAAATGAATTATTGCTAACCTTTTGGAATGCATGCTTTTAGAAAAAGGCATGCAAAAAAGTGATTCCTCAACAAAATTTCCTTTTATCATTCATCTAGGCTTTGGGGGTATATGTTGTTATTGTAATTTTGATGAACACTTCTGAAATTACTTTTTTCTAGTTTTTTCTTACTCTTTGAACTGTTGTTCTTTTTCTATTGAATGAGGGATGCTCTTATATATTTCTATTGTACTAGGGTTGCACCTCTCTACCCTTTTTCAATGACATTAAATTACTCATCAAAAAAAGAAACTGCTTCAGTTCTAATCTGTTCTGGCTGGTATTTCTGTATTTCATGTTTAATATAATTTCCAATCTTTTCTTTTCACATTTTTTATTGTTGCTTCTCTCCCCCTCCCCCTTCTTTCATGAAATCTTGGACAGTGCAAAACTTCTTGACATCTATCGCACACGGCACAATATAAGCGCATCGACTGGTTTGAGTGATCCTGCTGTTGCTACTGGAATTTCTGACCTTATCTATGAATCTAAACCAGCCCCTGATGAGCCTGATTCACTTGATGATGACCTAGTAAATGCTTGGGCAGCAAACCTTGGTGATGATGGCTTGTTGGGAAACAATGTACCGGCTATGAACAGGGTAAGAATTTAGTTTGTCTGATTATTGAGCTTAAATTAACAATTTGAACTCTATGAGGTATTCCATATCTTTTTCCTTTTACTGATTCTCCTGTATACTCCCATGTACTTAGCTTGTGGCCCCTTGCACTTTTTACTTATTTCCATTATTTTTAGGTAAAGGATATGGATTTTTTTTTTTTTTTGATAGGTAAGTAACTGATATTATTAAAAGCGTGTGGCGCCCCAAAGTACACTGGAAGTATACAAATAGGATCACCTAACTAGAAGGGGAAAAGCGTACAAGGAAATCATTATAGCTAATCGAAATCGGAAAAACATATGTTACAGTCCAGAGATAGAGAGTATGGAAACAATAGGCTAAAGTGTCCTCGAAAGACCTCTCCACATCCTCGAAACACCTATTATTTCTCTCTCTCCATATACACCAAAAAAAGCAAATAGGCACCATCTTCCAGACTGCAGCACTCCCCCCCCTTCCTGCAGACCACCAACAGGCTAGCAACTCGAAAACCCGACTAGGCATCACCCATGATAACCCAAAACGGCTAAAAAAGGTACTCCACAAAGCAGACGCCACCTCACAATGAAGAAGAAGATGATCCACCGTCTCCTCACTCTTCTTGCACATCCAACATCTGTTCACCACAATCACATTTCGCTTTCTGAGATTATCTAAGGTCAGAATTTTCCCCCAAGCTGCCGACCACACAAAAAACGCTGCCCTTGGGGGAGCCTGTGTCCGCCACACGCTCTTCCAAGGAAACCTCCTCCCTTCCGAACATGCCAAGGAGAAAAAGGGAGATTTGACCTTGAAAGTACCTCTTTTGGAGGAGTTCCACCATAATTTATCTTCCGACACTCTTCTTACTCTAGTAGAATGTAACACCTGAAAGAAGGAGGCAAAGGCCTCCACCTCCCAATCATGAGCCTCTCTCGAAAAACTCACATTCCACTGAATGGACTCACCTAGCATCTCCACGTTATCCGCAACTGAGGCATCCTTCGCACATGCAATACTAAAAAGGATCGGGAAGGCTATCTTGAGAGCTGAATCTCCACACCACCAATCATGCCAAAAGCTAATCCTAGTCCCATCCCCCACTTCAAATCTCGTAAAGCCTTTGAAAGTTTCCCACCCTTTCCTAATATTCTTCCATAACCCCACCCCACACGTCCCTCCAGGCTCAACAGAACACCACCGTCCCTATAAACTTCCATACTTCGCATCTACCACAACTCTCCACCAAGCATCTCTTTCCGACCCATAATGCCACAACCATTCCCCTAAAAGAGCGCGGTTGAAGACCAATAAGTTCCTAATACCCAACCCTCCTTCCTTGATCGGAGTGCAAATCTGCGACCACTTCACCAAGTGGTATTTGAACTCTTCGCCTATCCCTCCCCATAGAAAATTGCGTTGAAGCTTCTCAATGCACCTAGCAACACTCACCGGAATAGGGAAAAGAGACAAGTAATAAGTGGGCAAATTAGCAAGAGTGCTCTTGATAAGGGTGACCCTACCCCCTTTCGACAAATACAACCTTTTCCAGCTGGCTAACCGGTGTTCAATCTTCTCGATAACTCCATTCCAAATATGCTTGGACTTATAAGAGCCTCCCAACGGGAGAGCAAGGTACTTCACTGGCAAAGTAACTGCCTCACACTCTAAAATACCGGCTAATGAATCCACTTGCTCCACAGTCCCCACCGGAATAAGCATCGTTTTAGCCAAATTAACCTTCAACCCTGAAGCAGCTTCAAACCACAAAAACAAACTCCGCAAGTAATGTAACTGGGCAGGCCTAGCATTGCAGAAAATCAAGGTATCATCGGCAAATAAAAGGTGAGAGACTGTAGTGTTGCCGACTTTGAAGCCTTCTAACAGCCCCCTATGAACCGCTGTCGAAATCATCCTACTCAAAATCTCCATCACAAACACAAACAGCAAAGGAGAGAGGATCCCCTTGTCTCAAACCCCTGGAGCTGCTAAAAAAACCTTTGGGAGACCCATTTACCAAAATCGAAAACCGCACCGAGGAAATGCAATGTTGAATCCAAGAACACCATACCCCTCCAAAACCACATCTCCTTAGCACATACATCAAGAAGCCCCAATTCACATGATCATAAGCTTTTTCCAAATCCATTTTGCAAATGACCCCTGGCTCCCCAGATCTCAGCCTACAACCAAGGCATTCATTAGCAATCAAGATGGGATCTAGAATCTGCCTACCTTTGATGAAAGCATTTTGCGACTTGGAAATGATCTTATCCAACACAACCTTCAATCTGTTTGCTAAAACCTTGGCAATAATTTT
Organism: Corylus avellana; assembly: GCF_965113065.1. Taxonomy (NCBI): domain Eukaryota; kingdom Viridiplantae; phylum Streptophyta; class Magnoliopsida; order Fagales; family Betulaceae; genus Corylus; species Corylus avellana. The sequence continues at coordinate 2,684,725 of NC_142496.1, forward strand.
ATACATACCTCCCACAAGGCTAATCGGGCGGAAATCTTTGAGATTGGTGGCACCAGGAATCTTCGGAATAAGCGAAATGAAAGAAGCGTTGAGGCTCTATACAAACATCCCGCCAGCATGGAATGCACTAAACACCCTCGTAATATCCTCCCTCACCACATCCCAACAAGCTTGGAAGAAAGCCATAGAAAACCCATCGGGGCCCGATGCCTTATTGCCATTCATCTTAAACACGACCTTTTTAACCTCTTCCTCTTCAAAAACTCTCTCCAACCAGCTAGCCTCTTCCTCCGAAATGGAATCCAAAGAGATACCATCGACCAAGGGCCTCCAATTATGTTGCTCAGTAAAGAGCTTTTGATAGAAATCGACAATATGCTCACTAATCTCATCCTGATTCGAAGAAAGATTATCCCCAATCATCAAGGTCTCTATCGAGTTAAATCTTTTGTTAGAGTTGGCAATGGAATGAAAGAATTTGGTGCACTTGTCCCCTTCCTTCAACCAACACACCCTAGATTTCTGTCTCCAACTTATCTCCTCCATAAGAGTACACTTCTCTAATTCTCTAACAACCTCGGCCTTCCTCACTAACTCCTCCTCGATCAAAGCCCTACTTTCTTCGTGCTCATCAAACACCCGAAGATCTTCAAGAAGCAACCTCTTATTCCTCTCAATGTTACCAAACACTTCCTCATTCCAAGTCTTCAGATTCAGCTTTAGGGCCTTGAGTTTGCAAGCGAAAACAAAGCTCGGCGTACCTTGGAACTCATAAGAATCCCACCATTGTTTCACTAAGGCAACAAACCCATCCGCCTTAAGCCACATATTCTCAAACCTGAACGGCCTTTTCCCCTGGGATACCTCCCCCAACTCAAGAATGATTGGAAAGTGATCCGAGCAAAGGCGAGGAAGCCTCTTCTGCCTCACCCCAGGAAACCAGGCTTCCAATTCTGGAGAAACAAGAAACCGATCGATCCTAGACCATAGTGGAGGATCTTGAGAAACTGACCAAGTGCAAGCACCCCCGACAAGAGGAAAGTCCATAAGCCCTTGTTCAGAAATAAAATCAGAGAAGCTCATCATAGCAGAATCCAGACTAGCTCCTCCTGATCTTTCACTAGGGAATCGAGTAACATTGAAATCTCCCCCTATACACCATGGCAAGTTCCACCAACTAAGACCACCAGCCAACTCGTCCCAAAGGAACCTTCTATCCCTATCAAGATTCGGACCATACACTCCTGCAAACGCCCACACCGAGAGATCTACCACATTCTTGAAAGACACGGCCATGGTAAACTCCCCTATACAGACATCGATCTTCTCCACCACCCTAGTATACCACATGATTAAAATTCCACCCGAGGCTCCACTCGAATCCAAACAACACCAATCCACATGATTCCGCCTCCATAAACTGCGAACAATGTTTCTAGACATACTCCGTATCTTGGTTTCTTGAAGGCAAACAACATTTGCCTTCCAATCCCTAAGCAAATTACTCACCCTCAAGCGTTTGTCCCTCTTATTCAACCCTCTCACGTTCCAAGAAAGTATACTTATCTTCATAAAACTCCGACATTCCCCCTCCCCTTCCTGTTACCCCGAGTCGAGCTCCCACTTCTAGCATCATAATTCACCGAGCACTCCAAATTCCTCATCTCCCTTTTCCCCTTAGTGCCACTACTTGAATTAGTTACCATTCCATTATTTCGGCGCTCTTCTTCTAGAGAAGTTAGCAATGCTAATAGCTACAGCTTATGACCCACATACGAAATCCCCAAGATCGGATAAATCTCATTGGCACACTGAATAACCCAATCTGAGTGTCCTGCCGCACCCCCTGAATTAGGATCATAACTGTTCAAAGGCGAAGGCCTCTCTGTTCCACTCGCCCCTGCCCTCCCAACTTCCTTACTTCTAGCGTCATCACTGACTTCACCCCCAGAACTCATAGCTACCATCTGACCAGCCCCTCGAGACTCAGTCAAGCCTGAGCACCTGAATCCTAGATTAGAAGGATCACCATCCCAATAGGAACAAAAAACATTCAACCCACCATTATCCCCTTGTTCTTGCATATGACCCAGACCCTCACTCGCCTGACTGTCAACCTGTATCACTTCGCCGGCTGACCAGGGCACCAAAATACCCTCACTTACTATATCTGGCATCACCGGCATCCTCTGGTGCAAGGCAGCGTCCCCACTACCCAGAACCACCTTCCCCGGCGATCCTCCAGCTCCAGACGCCTCCTCGGGCTCAACCCACTCAAGATTCTCACTAGCGGCAATCAAGAGATTCACCTCCGACGCTGTCTGGTTTGACAGAGACTTCCCCCTATCCGTAATCACGACCGCCGGAGCACTGGGTTTATTGCCGACCAGTTCTGCGGCACCAGCGACCACCACGAAAGGCCTTTCCGGCGTTGTCTGACAAGAAACAGTCTTCCCTCCGGCCTCTCCGGCTTTGTCTGGCACGACCTCCAGAGTACAACAGCTACTTCCGGCCTGAATCGACGTTCTCTCCCCACCGGAAGACTCTTCGGGTCCATCAGTAAAACCTTCCACTGAAGCCGGCGATATCTCCTCTGTGCGCGCCCCTATTGCCGCCGACGTCGACGCACCTGGGTCACCTGTCGGGCTCCTTCGACAACCCTCCGGCGAACCGATCGATCTTAACGGGTAAGAGGACCCCGTGGGTCTTACCCAGTTAAGACCTGACGAGCTTGGGCTGGTCTAACCTAGACCCAGGCCCACCTTCCTACGCCTATACACAGCCACCACTTTCTTTTTGCCCTTAAGCTTTCTTGTGGGCCGTTGGCCTCCCCTCTTAGACCTATCCTTCCCCTCCAGATCATCACCCTCCATATTCATCTTCTTGGGCTGGGCCTCCCCTTGCTTGGATGAAATCCCTCCTGCCAGACCACAGACGCACGCCCCTCCAGCCCATGAATAATCATTCTTCTCTCCCAGATATTTAATAACAAATTCAATCCTATCTAGACCCACGTCAATCTCCCCTCAGCTTACTCAACGACTCCTTCGCATTAATTAGTTCAGTTTTCACACGAAACCAGTGCTGCACTTCGAGCCTACCTACCCCCTCCCATCCCTTCATGTGATCAGCTCCAATTTCCGATATTGTCAGCTTTGCCGAGGAATTCAAACTACTCGCCGGAGCCCAGTTGCGAACAGCCCGTGGCTCCCCTGCCTTCAGGTTGCTCAATCCCACCACGTCAGAGGATTGGTTCTTCTTTGGTCCCTCCACGCCACCCCCGCCAATCTTCGCCTTAATACTTGCCTTGTGCGAGCCCAACTCCTTCTCCGTGTAAGCATGGAATTGCTTATCCTTATCTGCAGCGGCCTTCTTCAACCATTTAGGTACCCTGGCAATCGGCTCGGAGTAATCAACAAAACAATCATCTGCTGGTTTCAATGATGATCCCAAAACTTCCGCAAAACTCCTTCTTCCCGCCGCCTCAAACTTCTTCTTATCTACCCTGACCTCCCTGACCTCGCACAGGGAGGACTTAGCTAGACGCACCTTTGAGATGAAACGTTCCTAACCTTGTCCAACTCGTCCTTCTGGTACAATAATCGAACCTCTTCTCTGCCTACCATCAAACTCTTCTACAGTCAGAAAACGCCCATTCCTGTTGGAACATTTCTGCGCTATTATCCGTGGAAACCCTGCTCTGGATTGGTCCCAAAAAACCTCAGACGTTTCCACTGCCACCAAGTCTTCCACAATGCGCACCAACCACATCAACTCATCCTTTTTCAAAAAAATGGATTTTTGCAACCTACTGCTTCTTTCAAATATCCTCACCCCTGTACTTTTTATCAGCAACTCAAACTTCATGGACTCCACAGACCACCTTCTTGCATCAGCCATAACACCAACCGAACAACTAAACAATCTAGACACCCAAACAGATCACACGCGCCACCCACACGCCTGGACTCAGGCTGTGTTGGATGAGAGTGAAGAGAGAACGAAGCTCTCAGGCACTCTTAGTCATGAACAATAAAATTGGCAAGAATCGCAAACTACAGATCAAATTGGCACTCTACATATCATTACTCTAGTTTCAACACAATGTTATTAGCCTCTTTTGGGTGGATTCCTTAACTGTGGATCCTAGAATTGCAAACTATGGATTTTCCTCTTGATAATTATGGATTAAAAAACTAAATGTTGCCACCCCTGTATTATTCTTGAAAATACTAATTCCTAAGCATCCAAGTGGTCAGCCATAATAATCTATGATGGGGCTCTGCCACATTAAGATTGATATCATCAATCTATACATAAAATCATTGGTCTTTATTCAATAGATTAAGGACTTCACTCAAGAGAGAATTGAGTGACAAGTACGACTCTTAAGCGTTTATTTACATAAAAAATCATGCTCTTTTTCCTCATGTCTCCCATTCAAATATAAGTAAATATTTAAGTCATTTTCCTCCATCCTTTCAGTTTGTAGATTTATTAGATTGGCTTGTATCTATAAAGTCCCCACCATTTTAATGAAAGGAAACTTAGAGTTTTGTTGGATGTATTTGTCTTTGATCATGGCATGGGCGAACTGTGTCTTACATAGGTTTGAGAATGGCCTACTTTATTTTCTGAATAAGTCTTGTGCCTAAAGAAGAATCCTGTACATACCAAATTTGTCCTTGATTAGAAGGTACAAGCTGAGCAGGAACTTATTTGTACAATTCGGATTCTAGTAGCCTTAAATTTTTATGAGTTATTTGGCATCATCTGCTAAATATTTGCAATTATATAACTTCTCTTTGATTTTGGGCTGCTTATCAATAACTTGAGTGAAATGATCATTTCATCTCTCCTTTGTGTTAGGTTAACGAATTTCTTGCTGGTGTGGGAGCTGATGCTCCTGATGTTGATGAGGAGAACATCATCTCTAGACCTTCAGTTAGTTATGATGATATGTGGGCAAAGACACTTTTAGAAACTTCAGAATTAGAGGTATGCGTTCTGCCAAATCCTACTTAAATTGGACTTAACATGCAATACCTTTGGAGCTTGGCGTTTGTGTCTCCTGTGATTTCCTAGAGAATAATTATTCATCTATTTTGTTTTTTGGATGACAGGAAGATGATGCAAGGTCATCTGGGACTTCTTCACCAGAGTCAACAGGATCAGTTGAATCTTCCATATCATCCCACTTTGGTGGAATGAGCTACCCTTCATTGTTCAGCTCACGGCCCACCACATATGGGGCTGCACAAACTTCGGTATGACTACTATTTCTTTTCTTTCGTTCTTACTCTTTTTCATATTAATCGTCTCCTTTATCTGCCAAGCTTTTAGTACCAAGGTGTTCTGTGCTTTTAGGATTGATACAGTGCATAGTAGTTCCAAGTAATATAAGCATGAACATCCAGGTTGTTTTGTACTGTAAGGATAGTACTTTTGTTCGTTTTACATTTTGGAGTGTTGAAAGTGGAAAATCAAAAGTAATATGAAATGAAAAAATAAAATAAAATAAAAGTTTTAGAGGATGAAGCGTAAAAGATTGACCCTAAACTGAATCTAGGGGGATGAAAATTGCTCATCTCTTGAGACCCCGATTAAGATGGGCCTGGCTTCCCTGCTTCTTATTCTTCATGAAAAGTGGTGTTTAATCTAGATATGCAATTCATTTGCATTTTTGTGTATATGGTTAAAAGTAGCAGTCAGGCCCAGATTTTATAATTCTAACGGAAAGCCAATTTTTATCCTCTTCGGCTAGAACACATTTTCTTTTTCATTTCAAAGATATTCTAGTTGTGACCCACTAAGTTTATCTAAAACAGGAGAGGTCTTCAGCAAGCAGGTTTAGCAATCCTCCCACTGGTGGTTCCTCAATTTATGAGGGTCTAGGTTCTCCGGTTAGTTTCATTGCCTTTTCTCATCTAGTTTTGTACTTTTCGTATTGTATGATACCGACTTTAAATTGTTAACGCATCATCTTCTTTTTTTTTTTCTTTGTTTTTGTTTCATCAGATTAGAGAAGAGCCTTCATCATACACACATGAATCTTTTGAGAATCCCTTAGCTGGGCGTGGATCCCAGAGTTTTGGGTCACGAGAAGAGGAACGAGCTTCATCTGGAAATCCAAAGGTCGGAACGGCACTATATGACTTCACTGCTGGTGGAGATGATGAGGTTAGTTGTCTCCTATTGATTATCTGGATTTTTGACTAAAGATTTCTAGACGAATGATGGACGGTCTGGCCTTCCAGCATATCTGCATGCACTACCTTTTTTTTATGTCAATTGGATTGCTCATCTTGCCATTTGATATTTTCATTCTTGTGTTCTCTGAAAGTTAAACCTGTTGGCTGGTTGGTTGCAGTTAAACTTGACTGCGGGAGAAGACGTAGAAATTGAGGACGAAGTGGACGGCTGGTTTTTTGTAAGTATATGGAATTAAGGATCATATTCAGGGAAAGAACCCGGATTTTTGTAGTTTGTTAGTGGCAAATGTGTAGATTGTAGTTGAATATGCTTGGAAAATGTTGCTAAGGTTGTCAAGTCTGTGCCTAATGTAATGCCACGCTTGTTACAGGTGAAGAAGAAACGCCCTGGGAGGGATGGCAAGATGGCTGGGTTGGTGCCTGTTCTCTATGTCAGTCAATCTTGAGTTCATTAGTGTATCTAGGCTATACGACTTCATGAGTGTTTATTGAGATTTTCTTCAGCAGTTTAACCCTTATCCTTTTTCGATCATGCATCTCCCTAGAGTTTCATTGGGGTGAGATTAATTTTCTTGAGAGTTTCATACTGTCTTTTTGCTACTTTACCTGGCACACCAAAACACCCAGTTTCGTGCTACTGTGGTCTGTGAACTATCCTCCATTTTCTTGGGCAACGGATCATCAGTGAGACTCTGGGTTGCAGCAGCTTGGAACACAATTGGAGACCAATGCGTAGCAGAAAGGTTCACATCACTTGAACTATGTAATTATAACTATGGGTTTTGTTAGTAAAAGACAATGCAATCATTACTTGTCATAGTTCTCTTTTGTCGTACATTTACATTTCGGATTGCTAGCAATTCCGGCAACAAATGTGAGTCCCTATGAGGCTTATTTACCCGAATAAGTCTTGGGCAGCTCGCTCTCCTGTTTGGACAAGTGAGCTTTATATGAGCTCTCTCACATTTCTTACTCAAATTACTAGCAATTTGGGCTGCAAAATGCTGAGGATCTAGATTCCGCCCATTTAGGTTTTCTAAACATCTTGTATATGCATATTCTCTCTTTCCATTTAGCAACAAGAAACCCCCCGAGCCTCTGCCACCCTTGGCACACTCCAAGCTATCATCTTTTTCTTCTTGTTATGATGTGTGCCGGTCATTCTAAATGAACGATCCAATAAAATGTATTGCATCTGGTGATATTGCACTGAATCTCAATCCCTAAGCCACAATAACTTATACTTTAGACAGCAAAAACATAAGAAAAAAGTTAGTAACAAGCTATCCATGCTACCCATCACGTGTGAGTAACTAAAACCCTGTTAACTTAGTTACACTAAAAATATTAATTTGTTTTCCATGAATGTAGAATAAATGAAGAAAATCAAAACCAAGAATGATTTTTGTTTTTAGTAAATAGCCATATTAAGGTCTCAGGACATGGTTTAAGTGTAGACTCTTTTAATTCTTTCACATTTGATGCTATCCTTCAGACGATTAAACCTCTACTTGTATTCATAATTTTTGTTCGAAGATCTATCTAATGTATTGGTTATTGATCTTATAACGGACGGTCTTTCTCTTGTCTATGTGCCATGCACTAAATTTTATCCCTTGATGTGCTATTTTATGAAATTTATTACACATAAGAATTATTGTTCTTAATAATCTCACACATCAATACAACTTTGGACATTTTAACAATCAGGCACATGATAACGTGCATTGGTTACTAAGTAAATGCTGTAGACTAGCCTTGTCCATGAACATTTTTTTGGCAATGAAGGGTTGCTGCTGCACTCTTAAGATAGCAGTGATTCATTTTCTCTTTGCACATGATAGTCAGGAAACAAATTGTGGAGTTGATGCTGTGTACTTTTTTGCATCTTTTGTGGCATCATTGAGTCCACGTGCTTTTGCCTAGGTTTGGTACTCCAAATTGTCCTATCCTACGTAACAAGGCACTTTCCCTCAAACCAACAAAGTGTATAAATGAAAGCATACAATACAAGTACCAAAACATAAATGCAAAGAAGAGAGAGGCTATCAAAAGGACTAAGATCCTCTTCCTTTCAAATCGGTTAGTTGTTTTTAGGAGGGGAGTTGTCATTTTATTTTATTTTGAACAAAAATGTTCTATTACAACTAAATGGATCCTCTCTATTTCATTTGAAATGGAGAGGATCCTTCTCCCCATCCAAAACAAAGAGGCTACAAAATCTATCAAGGAGGGCAATTTTAATGTCTAAAGGTAAATCCAGCAGGGGATATATATATATGGGAAACCTGTTAGTAGAATTAGTTCTAGCAACTCAATAAAACAATGTTGTAAGCATGGCAATTCACGCTCTTATCAATCTTGGTTACAATCCAGCTGTTAAAAGTGCTGAGTAGACCAAGAGTATTAGAAACAATGGGACAATTCTCCAATCAATAGTATGGCGATTTTTTAAAAAAGACTAAATATGACAGATAAGAGGAGAATATGCTAATTGTATGTGTTTGGGCAATTTTAGTTGCAAAAAGGGCAACAAATGCCTCTCCTACATTTGGGTCACATTGGCGACCCAATGTAGCGATGGCAAAGATAATGAACTCATTTGAGAAAGTGTAATGGCAGCCAATGCAGAGAAAGAGTTCCTAATAGGGGTGAAAAGGCGGCCCGCTAACCGCTAATCACTTTTAAAGGCGGTTAGGAAAAACTGTTAACTGTTAATTGCTTTTGAAGGCAGTTAGGAAAAATCGCTAACCGCCTTATGATTAGTAGTTTTAGGTTTTTTCAAAACCGCTAACTGTTAACTACTAACCGCCTATATATATATATATATATATTACATGAAACGAGGTCGTTTTTGTGTTTAAAATTTTAAATATATATATAAAAATGTATAAAAATCTAGAAACAATGTCATATGTAGTATGCTATTATCGTATTACCATAGAAATGACATCATTTTGGGATTTTTTTTTTTTTACTTAAATTTTAACTGCTAACCGCCAGTTAACCGCCTAGGCTATTAGCAGTGGTGGTTAGTAGATTTTACTAATCATCTAGGCGGTTACAGTTAGCGGTTTTAGCCAATAACCACTAACCGTAACCTGCCTATTCACCCCTAGTTCTTAATGACTGCATCAAAATTAATTTCAATGTTGACCCTAAGGGAGTGAGAGACAACAAGTTAGGGGTTTGGGGGGGGTGGGATTTTGAGGCTTTTAGATGGGTGAGGCTAGAGGAAGAGATTTGTTTTGGAGGCAATTTATTATGAATTGAGTTAATTTTGGTCAGCTAAAATAAGGTCAAAAGAAGTGGTTGCAAAAATAGTTGAAAATAGATATGGGAGGCGCCCTCGATATTTAAAGCTTTACAAGGCTTGATAATGATTTTGATCCAGGCCATCTAAAGTCAGGTAACAACATTGTACTCTGAGATAAGAGATTGTCTTATTCGACAAAACAAAACGGCCGGTTTGACTCACACATACGTACATATTTGAAACTTACATAAAGTCAAAGCATCTATGAAGTTAAGCAATTCGTTTCCCACTGTGGAGTCGACCAATATGTCTATATGAGAAAGTGAGAAATTGATCTTAGGGCAGGCCTTATTGACGTCGGTGAAGTCAACCCACGTGTCCATTTTTTGTTGGCCTTCCTCACCAAAACTACTTTGGATACCTAGTTAGGGTATTGTTCCTTTATAATCTCTGCCTATAAGAGCTTGTCGACCTCGATCGGCAACTACCTAGTTTTGCTATGATTCAAAACTCCTTTTTTTGTCTCGCCAGTTTGGCCGATGGGTCAACATTTAGTTGATGGGCTATGATCTTGAGGTCGATTCCAAGCATGTCATTGGGCATCTAGGAAAAGACATTTTGTGCAAAAAGGTTACAAGTGACTTTCTTAGATCCATGGCTATCTTAGAGCCGATCCGGACCACTTGCTTGGTTTGGGATTCTTAAGGCCACACCTCCAATAAGGTAATAAGACTATATAAGTCAACAAAACTCATTAAATTTAATGCCGCTTACTATTCAAAATGGCATTAAATTGTGTTATGCCGCTTCTCCTCAAACAGCATAAATTAATGCCATTTCCATCCTTTGCGGCAGCAAATAAATTTCTAACTGAAATGTTAATGCCGTTTGAGAAACGGCATTAACTATTTGGTGCCGTTTATATATATAGTCTAAAAAGGCATTAAAAAAAGGGCATAAATTGCAGTTTCTTTGGTAGTAATAGCTACATAGGTATAAGATTATATAAGTCAATTATAACCTGATTCATTTAATTAAATGGGTTGGAGTCTTCAACTTTACCTAACCCTAAATGTTGCGTGTCGATTCAGCATAAGTATAAGATTATATAAGTCATCTTAGACTTGGCTTATTTAATTAAATGAGTCAGACTTTAAACCCTAATTCATATTGAGTTCGTGGGTCCTCAGTAATTTTTCTTTTATTTGTAGGGGTGTTGGGGAGGGGGATGATGGATATATAGAAGAAAGGCATAAAGATTTACTGACCTTCCAGCCCTTGGGGATGGAGAAACCATTGAAGATGAAATCATTAATGGCTTCCCGGAAAGCTCCTTGGAGCGGCGGAGCAAGCCTCATGACTTCACATGCTACGTTCCATGAATATCTCATCTTTTGAATATCATCCCAGGTCAACAACTCCCCAGGTTCTTTGGACTTGGCTATCTCCATTTGCTCTAAACAAACACAAAAACAAGAATCAAATGAATGTTCAATAATTGCACTAAATTAATTAATTAATAAATATTGTTCTTTGCCGGCTTAAGGAAAGCAAATAAAAACAAACAAAAAAATAAAAAATAAAATAGAATAAGAGAAATGCTATATGCGCATGGCACTTCCCCAAGTTATTTTTTATTTTTATTTTTTAATATGGGCAGATCCAAGAATTAAGGAACATTAATTTTAGTGGACACAAGTACTTAATTAAGATAGCTAAATCTGGTCCTATGGGCCCTCCCAAAATTAAATTTTGGGAGGGACCCGGACCTCCTAAAGCTAAAGGGGTTTAATTAAATATTAGCCTAGTAAAATAAAAATATAATATGCAACATTTCTTGTAAAATAATTATTAGAGTAAATATTAAGGGTAACTTCACTGAATATCTCATCTTATTGAGGTCGGTGAAGTCAACGCACATGTCCATTTTTTGTTGGCCTTCCTCACCAAAACTACTTTGGATAGCTAGTTAGGGTGTTGTTCCTTTATAATCTCTGCCGATAAGAGCTTGTCGACCTCGATCGGCAACTGCCTAGTTCTGCTATGATTCAAAACTCCTTTTTTTGTCTCACCAGTTTGACCGATGGGTCAACATTTAGTTGATGGGCTATGATCTTGAGGTCGATTCCAAGCATGTCATTGGGCATCTAGGAAAAGACATTTTGTGCAAAAAGGTTACAAGTGACTTCCTTAGATCCATGGCTATCTTAGAGCCGATCCGGACCACTTGCCTGGTTTGGGATTCATCAGGCCACACCTCAATAAGGTATCCATCGGTTCCCCTCGTTGGTTTTGGGCTAGTGAGGGACACTTTAATGCCTAAGTTGGTTGGATGATTTTTATGGAGGTAGTAGGCTAAGAGAACGAAAGGTGTATTGATCAAGTACCTTTGCTTAGGATTTTGATCCTTTTTTATAGAGTTATTCTCCTAAACAAAATACTAGTACTGAAACATAAATGCAATGAAGAGAAAGGCCCATCAAAACAAAAAGGCTACAAAATCTAACAAGGAGGGTAATTTTTATTGTCTAAAGGTAAATCTCGTAGGGGATATAAATATATGGAAAAACCGGCGGTAGAATTAGTTATAGCGGCTCAATAAACAATGTTGTAAGCATGATAGTTCACGCTTCTATTGATCTTGGTTACGGTCCGGCTTTCAAAAGTGCTGAGTAGGCCAAGAGTATAAAAAAAACGAGGCAATTCTCAGATCAGTATTATAGTGATTTTTTTAAAAAAAGATTAGAGGAGAATATGCTAATTGTATGTGTTTGGGCAGTGTAAAGTGCAAAAAGGGCAACAAGTGCCTCTTCTACATTTGGGTCACTGTGGGGATCCAATGTAGCTATGGGCCTATGGCAAAGAGACTGAACTCATTTTAGGAAGTGTTAATGGGAGCCAATGGCAGAGCCACCCCTTTGTGCCAATTTGTGCAAAATAGTTATATTTAGAGAAATAATTAGTGCAAAAATATAACGCGTCTTATAATTGATATAATAATTGTCACTCATCAATAGAAAGTCAGCTAAAGAGATTTTCAGCAAACTCTTTATATGGTTTATATTAATTATATTTAGATATTATATATGAGTCACTCTACTCCTTCAGCATATGCTTCGAAATAAAAAGTTTAAAAAAATTTACTATATATAGTAAACTTTCGCATATGAATTTTTTTTTTTTAATTATTTTTTCCTCCCTCTTCTCTTCTCTCTCCTCTCTTCTCTTTCTCCTCATTCTCTTCCTTTGAGAAATAATATTTAAATAAAATAGAGGGTGCATAATAAAGAGTATGTTAAGAGTGTGTATAAAAAAACTAAAAAAGTAGTAGTTAAAATAAAAACTTTGTACCATTTCACTAGTTATTTTAATCAATATTGTTAGAAATGTTCTAAAAAAAACAAATGAAACTTTAAGACTTTTGGAGTTAAACTCAAAATATCTCAGAATTTTGTATTTTTGAGAAGAGAGAAGGAACAAATTAAATATTTCAGAATAATGTGAGAGGGCATACTCTCGTTTTAATAAAGCTTTTGAAAATTTTGCCTTATCAATTAAGCATACTAAACGCCAACATATCATATCAAATTCATTATACATATAGATGTCTTCAGCTACTCACCATGTGTGTACTTGTCGATTAATTTGCTCGTCACTTTCCCAGCATTAATTAAAGGTGGTGTCTGATCTAATAGTCAATTGCAATAGGTTTCATTGTTCAAATTGCAACCAATCGAAAGAAAGCCCCGATAAAATTTACTTGGTCGATCTTAATTGCTCCGATGCCTATCTGAACAAGTAAGCCTTGTAAATACGACCTTTCTTGTAGGCCCGCTCAGGCTGATTGCAACTTGGTCAACAAAACAATAAATGTTGCAACAATCACAGATTATCAACACAAAGGTGCCACAAAATATAGTTAATTATTCTATAACCATTTTACTTTTCCTTTTTTTTGGGTCTTTAAAATATATATATAGGGGAATATATAAGTCACACGTACAGGTGGCTGATGTAGAAGCCTTCAATACAAGACAAAAACAAAAACAAAGGACAAAAGTAAGAATATTAAAAAAAACAAAAGACAAAGGTTGGGTTGTCTGCTTTTAATTGTATGGCGAATGATAAAGAACAATAGAACATAATTAAACCTAAAGATTTTTGACTTTTGAGAGGCGTTGACTCCAAGCTGAAACACTCAAGGTTTGTGAGGGTAAAGGCGAACAGGGAGGCCTTTTGCAGGAATGGGCATGGGATCAACCACGATTTTCTCATCAGGAATCATCTTCTCCCACTTGAACCTTTTCACTAAGTTGTGCATGAAAACAAGTATTTCCAAACGGGCGTATTCTTTTCCTGGGCACATCCTCGGCCCTCCACCAAACGGAACATATGTGTACGGAGCAGGTCCACTTCCTTCAAATCTGCTCGGATCAAATTTCTCTGGTTCAGGGAAGTAAGCTGGATTCTTGTGGGTCGAGTTTGCACTCCAGTACAACTGCGCGCATGCACAACACCAACAAAACTCATTAAATTTAATGCCGCTCACTATTCAAAATGGCATTAAATTGGGTTATGCCGCTTATCCTCAAAAGGCATAAATTAATGTCGTTTTCATCCTTTGCCGCAGCAAATAAATTTCTGACTGGATTGTTAATGCCGTTTGAGAAACGGCATTAACTGTTTGGTGCCGTTTATATATATAGCCTAAAAAGGCATAAATTGCAGTTTCTTTGGTAGTGATAACTGCATAGGTATAAGACTATATAAGTCAATTATAACCTGAGTTATTTAATTAAACGGGTTGGAGTCTTCAACTTTACCTAACCCTAAATGTTTCTTGTCGATGCGGCATAGGTATTAGACTATATATAAGTCATCTTAGACTTGGCTTATTTAATTAAATGAGTCAGACTTTAAACCCTAATTCATATTAAATTCAGGGGTCCTCAGTAATTTTTCTTTTATTTGTAGGGGTGTTGGGGAGGGGGATGATGGATATATAGAAGAAAGGTATAAAGATTTACTGACCTTCCAGCCCTTGGGGATGGAGAAACCATTGAAGATGAAATCATTAATGGCTTCCCGGAAAGCTCCTTGGAGCGGCGGAGCAAGCCTCATGACTTCACATGCTACGTTCCATGAATATCTCATCTTTTGAATATCATCCCAGGTCAACAACTCCCCAGGTTCTTTGGACTTGGCTATCTCCATTTGCTCTAAACAAACACAAAAACAAGAATCAAATGAATGTTCAATAATTGCACTAAATTAATTAATTAATAAATATTGTTCTTTGCCGGCTTAAGGAAAGCAAATAAAAACAAACAAAAAAATAAAAAATAAAATAGAATAAGAGAAATGCTACATGTGCATGGCACTTCCCCAAGTTAATTTTTATTTTTTATTTTTATTTTTTAATATGGGCAGATCCAAGGATTAAAGAACATTAGCATCTGGGCGGATCTAAAAGGAAGATAAAACTAATATATATATATATAGTGGACACAAGTACTTGATTAAGATAGCTAAATCTGGTCCTTTAGGTCCTCCTAAATTAAATTTTGGGAGGGCCCCGAACCTCCTAAAGCTAAAGGGGTTTAGTTAAATATTAGCCTAGTAAAATAAAAATATAATATGCAACATTTCTTGTAAAATAATTATTAGAGTAAATATTAGGGATAACTTCACTTTAAACTCCTAGATTACCACGCGATTTGAGAAGCCTCTCTCAAACTTCAAGACTTCTCAATTTGGACCTCTAAACTTTTATCGTAGTCAAATTGAACCTTTTCGTCATATATAGCCATTAACTTTTCTGATTTACCCCTAAAAAGACCAAAATATTCCTAATTTTTTTTTTTTAAAAAAAAAATTTATAAAAAAGTCAGGGGTATAAACATAATTGTTTCACTTTTAACATTTAAAATTTGACGGAGGGGTTCAAATTGATTACAATTGAAATGTTTTGAAGTTTAAGAGGACCTTTTCAAATTATTTGATAATTCAAAGATCTAAAGTAAAATTACCCATAAATATTACATACTTATCTTTCATTTTACTCTCATATTTCTAATTAAGTTGATATGGCATAGTTCAAATCTACTTTTATTTTTTATTTTTTATTTTTTAGAAAAAGAGCTTTTAATCCTATTACATCAATTTAATAAAATAAAAATAAAAATAAAAATAAAAATAAAAATAAAATGAAGATGAATATTTATAAATACTCATGTGCTAAAGTGGCCGGTGTGAACGCGCATTGGTGGGGATCACGGGTCACCAAATTTACAAAGTCACACGTCGGTTTCATTCAAGTCTTTTTAATTAAAATTCGATACAAACATGAAAATATTTTCTTATATTCAAACCAAGAATGATTTGATAGTATGACTTTATGGCATGGTTGATCCAGACAGGATATTGACTCATCCCCGTTCATAGTACCATTTTTTTTCCTTTTTTTAAAAAAGGGTAAAATATTCGGTTACTATAATTTATAAATAAAATAATTTATCAATTTAATTAGTTAATTAATAATTAACTTAATTATCAATCATACCCTTTTAATGATTTCCCCAATTATAAATTGTCTTATCATTTTGTAAAAAATAATTATAATAAAAGCTATAGTGTTCAAAAAATAAATATAAGAATTTGAAGTAATTTCACTTTAGATTTTTGAACTATCACGCGATTTAATATACCTCCGATTTTCAAACTTTGAAACCTCTCAATTTGGACCTTGAACTTTCAATTATAATAAATTTGAACTTATCCATCAGATTTTAAACCTTAAAAGTGAGACAATGACATTTATACCCCTGATTTTTTTATAAAATTTTAAATTTACCCTTAATTTTAAATTAAAAATAATAATAATCACAAAGTGACCCACGGTTGGGCTACCTTGTGACCATTTTTTTTCAAATTTTTTTAGTAAAAAGAAAATTGAAGGATAATTTTGTCTTTTTAACAGTTTTAACGGCAAAAATTGATGGGGTAAGTAAATTGACTACAATTAAAAGTTTAGATGTACAAATTGAGAGATTTCAAAGTTCGAAAATATGTCAAATCGCGTGATAGTTTATGGGTCTAAAGTAAAGTTACCCCAAACACTTTTTATAGGTCAACTCGTTCGAACATGTACTTCCAAATTTACTTTTTAAATTACTAGCAATAGTTTCAAATGAAAAAAAGAAAATCAAGTAAATTATAGAGAAAATAGAAAAAAATTACCGTTGTAGACTCCGTCGTAAATATGAGGAAGCTCGGCAAGGTACTTGACAATGAAAGTGCAAGCAGCGCTGGCGGTGTCGTGGCCGCCGATGAGCAAGCCAAGGATTTTGTCGGCGATATCTAATTCCGTCATGTGCTGGCCATTCTCGTCGGAGGCCAAGAGCATGTGAGAGAGTATATCTTGTGTTGGGCTTGCTTTGCCCTCCCCCAAATCAGCCCTTCTCTGCTTGATGATCTTCAACAGCTCTTTCCTGATGAAATTTGAAGCCTTGATCCCACGGTTGAACGGCGTCCCCGGCAGGTCAATTGGGACCGATATGATTCCGGAGGCCAAAGCATTAAATGGGTCGGCAAATCTTGCTATATGGTTCGGATCTTCAAGGCTAAGAAACAACCGGCAAGCCAACCAAAAAGTATACCTACATATATATATATATATACACACATATATTACCAATCAATATTAACTCAATTACATAAAGAAAATCCGCGTTTTTCAATCGCATGCAAAGGAGCGTTTGTATTTATACAATCGCATGATTAGCTGCATTTTCAAATCATAAACACAAACGTACCCAAATTTTTGTTTAGCTTAGTGATTTCTAAACGCAACCTTAATTTATTAACTATGCACTTAGAGCATATTTTGGATTGCGTTTGAATGTCTAAAAGTGCTTTTAACTTTCAAAATGCCTGTTTGAAGAAAAAATTACTCGTTTGGTAAAAAAATTAAAAGCGATTTTAAAGGTTAAAAAAGTCTAAAAATGGACAAAACGCACTTTTGACAAAATCTTAAAAATAAAGCTTTTACCCAAAAGCTCTTTTTGAGTTAAAAGCTATATTTCCTAAACGCAATCTCAAACAAGCTCTTAATAGCTAGTTTAGTAAAATTATTTTTCTGACCTTCAAAGTCGTGTTCTAAAAATGCAATTAACCCTTGCGGTTCAAACAATTTTTTTTTTTTTTTTTTTTTTTTTTTTTTTTTTTCAAACGGTTTTTGTAGTTTTATTTGAAAACGAGTTTTTGACCCGAAAATGTAAATTTTTTTTTTTTTTTTTTCACCACTCAAAATTGACGGGTTATATGACGTATAAGATAACTGATTTGACTCTAAAAAAAGGTGATAGAATATCTATTTGTCAATAATATCGTTTTTTTTTTTTTTTTTTTTTTCCCTTAGCCGTGTAAAAAAGCTGGAACGAAAAAAAATGATAGAATTTAATTATTTTAATTCAATAAAAAAAAAAAAAAGGTTATTTCAATTGCTACCTTTTTGCAAGTGGAAATACAGTAACTTCCTTTTGGTTTTCCCAACCGGAAGAAAAGTGTCTCTGTGCAATGGTGTCCATGATGCTGATGTATCTATGCAAAGCTTCGGGCTTAAGGAACTGGGGAAGCAACTTTCTCATCTTCCTGGCCTCTTCATTGGAGCTGGTTTGATTGGAAGAAGGGAATATTTTGTTAACAGATTCAGGCCACCATGCAACTACAAGCTTGTTCTCGTTGGAAAACAAGAACTTGTTACAGGCAGCGCCGCAGAAGACGGCGGCCGGCTGCCCAAGAAGAGAGGTTTTGAAGATTTCCGACGAAAACTTTGACATGCGGTCGAAGATAAACTTTTCCGGATGGCCTTTCCAGCCGGTGGACAAGAACTCGAGGCTCTCGCCGATCATGGGGTACCCGGTTTTCCCCGGCGGAAGGTTCGGGCTGGTGAAGTGTGCCCTGTGCTTGTAGAAGAGGGTGAAGAGAGAGAGGGAGACGAAGGAGACGAAGAGGAGGAGGAGGGAGAGGTAGAAATGCTCCATGTTTCTTGTTTTCTTTTTCTTTCTTTTTCTTGTGTGTGGGAGACGCTATGGCAAGGAATGAGCATGTTTTATAGGCATTTATGCTTGTGATTGGAGTGGAAATATTACCAAAGTCAAACAATTAATGTTTGCTCTCACACTAGAAAACTAGGTTGGTAAAGAAAGAGAATTTTGGAAAAATACCATTTTCTAGAATTTGGCCTAGGTTATAATGTGATGTAGCTTCTTTAATAGCTATTTTTTTTTTTTTAATAAATGACTTCAAATTAAATCTTGGCTAGCTATTGAAAAATATTTAACACGGTGTTTTTATTTTTTATTTTTTGACCACCTAAGTTAAATCCAGAGTGGGAAATATAATTCTTAAAGTTAAAACAATTTTTTTTTTGGAAAAAAGTTTTATTTTTAAGTTTTTTTCAAAAGTATGTTTTAGCTATTTTTAGAGTGAAAAAATTCAAATGAGTGCTTTTGAAACATTTTTTTACTAAACAAATAAACTATCTGTGTTGATTTGTTTGGACACAACTTTTTAAATACTAAAAGTACTTTTAAAGTTTCAATACTCCATAAGACAATTTCAAACAGGCTCTTAGAGCCTGTTTAGAGTATGTTTAAAATTGCATTGGGAAGTAGAGTTTTTAAAGTCAATCAGAGTTTTTTATTTTTTAAATAAAAATCTTCAATTTTAAGTTAGTTTTTCCTAAAAATGCATTTGACAAAAGTTTAAAAATAAAGTTTTTTTTGCTAAAAACACTTTTTGACTTAAATTTTCAAACACAATTTCAAACATACATACTCTAAAAAAGTCAAAAAAAAAAAGTACTTTTAAATTTTTTTACCAAACATGAAAAATACTTTTTACTATTCTTAACACAATCCTAAACAGCCTACAATTTCTTTTATTAGACTGTCTAAATTTCTGTGCTATACGTGCCTAACAATAGGATCTGATCAACCCATATAATTTTACGCAAAAATAAAAAAAAATAAAAAAATAAAAACTGCAACAGTACTATTAATGTTCCAATATTTGATCTATTATTATTTTTTTTTAATATTAGAGATTAAAAAGTAAAGCTTTTATTCGATGGAGTCTGTAATTTATGTAAGGAAAATGAAATATTAAAATGTGGTAAAGAATGTGTGAACGTGCATTACTCGTGGATTTTGCGTGTATGCAGCGCCTGTTATTTTTTCTTTGGCGGAGGTCAATTGTTCATGTCGTTGGAAAAGAAAACCATGGAGGGAACCTACGAGGAAATTAATGAGCCTAAACATGGAGCTCGTGCACCTCGTGTCGCGGAAGTCAACCAACAAGCAGCATTTTAAAGCCAAATCGTGCTGCTGCTGCCTCCCATTTTAGTACTTAAAAGCTTGTGATTTTAAAATTTTGCTATTTCAGAAAAACACATTTTTATGCGATTTGAAAAATCAAAGTTTTTAAAAACGCAATCCCAAATAATTTATTTTCTGTTTTGAAATTGCACTTTTTGTGTATAAAACCGCAATCTCAAACGCACCATTTTTGTCATTTAAATCATTTCAACAATTCTTATTTAATTCTTTTAAAGATGGATAATTAGTGAATAACGACCAGGTAATTAATGAAGTTAGTCACATAATTATAACTAAGTTTAACTTTACTCTATTAAACTTTCTCTTTTTTTTTTTTTTTTTAATAATAAGAAGTAGAGAAAAAAATCACTTCAAAATTAGGTTCCACATTCCACCTTAATTTTAGTATGGATAAAGTTGAAGAATTTTTTATTTATTTTTAATATATATATATTTTTAATTTAGTCTATTAAATTGATATATGCTCTTAAAATATGCAAATTATATATATATATATATATATATAATAGAACATGTAAAATTTGTTCATGAAATGTCTTTAAGAAAAAATATCAATTTAATAAACTGAATTTCTTCTAATTTAACTTAGAAAAAGGCATTATTCTTTTAATATTATATTAGATTTTAGTGTACAAAAGTTGGCAGTTGGCAGTTATTCTTATTGCCTTCATTGATCATCTTAAAAGATAAAAAAAAAAAAAAAAATAATAATAATAATAATAAAAAAAAAAATTGGGGGAATTATTAAATAAATTACCTACAAAATTCCTTTATATACCAAAATTTGTCACTAGAGTGATATCTAGAATGATGCTATTGATATCTATAGTGGGGGTGGCCAAGCAGTGGGCCACCCATAGAATATTAAGAAGTTTTTTCTTAGAAAAAAAAAACAAAACTTAAACCGGCCACTTTGAATCTTTGACAAGACATTTTCAAAATATCCCCACTTTGTACCTTACAATACCGAAATTATCGTTTTATAATTATTAAAATTTAAAAGTGGATTTTTACGTGGTCTTTCTGTGGGCAGTGGTTGGTAGGTATACCAGTTGAGTCTCCAATCAATATTATTCCATTAGGGTACGCTACAAACTTTAGAATCCCATTTCATGAATAATTATCATATCACCTTTGTAACAACAAAGTCAATAATAATAATAATAATCAGGGTCTGGAATAACAATCTATGTCTGATGAATATAAAATTATGACTTCAAAAAATATTATTTATTCCATAATAGATGTCTTGATTTAAAGCACTAGCAGTAATTTTCCTTTAATTTTTCCTAAGTTTAAGATACAAAGCTACTTTCTACTTTCTTAGTTAATTTGTCCACATCTTTTAGTGGAAGAAAAGATTTAAAGTGTAATTTTTCAACGTTGCCGTGACCACCATTAATTAATTACCATACAACATTATCTCTAATAGTATTTAAGAAGTCTAATATTACATATGCCAGCCAATGATCAATTAGCTATAGTCAAAGCCAAAGGTCCTGTCTGAACAAGTGGATCAATATGGATCCTCCATTTTCAATATGATCATTCAGAGACAAGCCATGTGTGAAACGAGGAAAAGTTAGGTTAGGTTAAAATGAAGACAATAATACATTCGACAAAATGTACGTGTATATGCTCGACGGTTCGAGGTTGACTGTTATTGGTTGTAAGAATGTGCCAAAAACAGTGGCTTTTTTATGCTAACTTTTAATTTCTTGCTTTGTATGATTGTACTAGTTTCGTGTCGTGATTATGTAGACTTTTTGCAAAGTAAAAAAAAAAATCCCAATAGGCAATAGGGCGTGCCATGTCATGGAATATTTTTAATGACAAGAAAAGGAACCTCTACACGAATGTTGCTTCTTGGAATAAAAGTGTCGGCCTTCAAGAAATTTACATCTAATCACATGTAGCACGCCTTTTTGTTTTCTCTAATCTTACTTTATTTAAGAAATGTTTTTTATGTCCTTAAGGGGGTAAGTTCAATCTGTTAGAGGTCATGCTTGATGATTCATGAAGCGAATGTCACTAGATTGAATTGTGACATGTAAAAAAAAAAAAAGATTTTTCTTTGTCAATGCTATATTTAGAAGGTATTTTTTTGTTTTTGTTTAAAAAAGTTTTTTCACGTGACGTAAAATGAAAGTAATTATGTGTGTTTTGGGTTGTTTATTAATTAATTGATGTTTTTGTTTTGAAAAGAGAAAATAAAATGGATAAGGAAAAAAGTGTTATCAAATAAAGTCTTTTCTCCAAATTGGATTGAATGAATTTTTTTCAACTCAGTCTATTAAATAAACATGTCTTTAGAGCATGAAAGTTTGTGTATTTTTAAAAAGAGTAATGCTATATACCAAACTTTTATCCAACTTTGTTGATGTGGCCCCTTGAATTTTGTTTAATGACGCTTTGACAACGACTGCGTGAATTATTATTATTATTATTTTGAGAGAAAGACCTTGGGAATTACTTGGAAAGAAAGATAATTCATTTACCAACCATGGTTACCAGATTTACCAAACACCATTATAAAAATAAAATATTTTTCATTCCCCACCCATCAGGCAACTTAATAGCAAGGATCTAAAAAACCTTAGTCAACCAATTAACTATAACTTTCCAGAAAGACAATTTGAAAAAACATGGTGGCGTTTTAATCTAGCAATGAGCTATAAATGAAGAAACATATACAAAATTAAATTCGTCAATTACAATAGAATAAATTAAGACTAGTCATGAAAAAAATAAATTATAAATTACATTTATAGATGATTAAATTTTGTTAATTAATTAAATTAATTTTTGTTCAACTCTATTTTTTAATCTTTCTACTCGTGAACTAAAATGTTGACTCCCTCCATTGCATTGGATATATGGTGGCAATTTGAAGCAAGCAATCCATCTTAATAACTTGTGTCCACATCTTTGATGTCTCATTCACTTACTTGTCTACTGCTTAGTTTGAGAATCAATGGCAATCTAGAAGACAGATTATTTTAGTACATAAACAAATCATTTATAGTTTCAAAAAACTTGATTCAAGGATGTTGGTTGAATTACAATTTTACAAAGTTAATCAAAATGACCTAATCTTGTACTGCACATATATGGTTGTGCCAGGTTGCCTTTTAGCATAAATTTTGATTAAAGTTGATAATATGTGTCATAATCAGATTGATTTAGAGCTTGGTAGTTTTATTTATTTATTGAGGTTGAAAGATCTTGTAGCTGGCATAACTTAAATGCCAGGCAACATAAATATTTCTTTACAAGAATCGTGGAGTTCACAATTGATTGCTGATTCGTAAAAGAAATAATAAAATAAGTATCACTAGAATAATAATAATAAAATAATAAAAAAAAGCAACCCATGTCGTTGTTGATGTTGATCATAGATTTATTTTTGGGTTTCAATCTGTAAGAAAGAAGCTAAGGTCTATGATAGATATAAGACTAGACTTAGGTTTATTATTTGAGTTGAAATTCTATTCCATTTCCTTAGGACTATATTTTCTAAATTAGGATTAGATTGTTTTAGAATTAGAATTAGGATTAATTAGAGTTCTTATCAGTTTAAGTATCATTACTCTATTTAAAGAGCATCTTGTTGTCAATAAAATAAGGGAAATGCTAGGTGTTCTTCTAGTGTTCTCCCAATTGTGATGTTACTTTTAAAATCAGCAATAGATTAAAAGTCAATAATGATAATCTCAAGTTCAACGATAATTTTAAAAGCCACATCACAGTTGGGAGGACATCAGGAGAACACTAGAAGAACACCTAGAATTTCCCATAAAATAATCAAGGAAAAAAAAATTATTTGTGAAAGCTGTGGTATTTTCTCGCTCTGAGTGGAGTCTTATGATAGCTCATACTCAAAAGTGTTGAAATATTGAATAAATGATTAAATTTAATTATTTTTATCCACTTAAGTTTCTGAGATAAGTAGTGATTTAAGATGGTATCAGAGCCAAAGGTCATGAGTTTGAACCTTGACTCCATTCATCCTTCATTTTAATTATATTTCACGTGTTGAGCATCACCTATTAAAAAGAAGTTTGAGTCCACACGTGAAGAAAAATGTTGAAGTATTGATTAAATGATTAAATTTATTTCTTCCTATTGGCTTACGTTTTAAGGATAAGTTGTGATTTAACATAAAGGAGCTATGAAAAAAAAATTTGAGGGTGGCCGAAACCACCCCCAATAGTTTGAGGCCGCCTTGACCAACCCTATTTTTTTTTATTTTTTTAATTAATTTGTTTATTTTTAACACTTTACCCCATTGGCATTTTGAGGAGTCCCGGATGATTAAAAAAAAAAAGTCACTAGTATTTCATCTGAAAAGACGGAAAAAGTTAACGATGGGCTAACTTACTAAATTTCGAAAGGACGTGAGAATCGATGATCAATTTTTAAAGGTATTTTGCTACTATTTTTTTGGGTACCCATTTTAGTCAAAATGCTATTTTTTGTTTTTTTGTTTTTATTGATTTATTTATTTATTTAAAGGGTGACTTGAGCAATTCCAACCCGTGGGATGCGGTCTAGTCAAGTAGTAGGTGTAGACAACGATATACTAGTTTTTTAGTTTATAATAATATAGGGATTAGACTAATTAGGCGTGGAAGTATGCACAAAAGTAAGATTAACATGCAAAATGCAGATTCTCCACAGTAGTAAGAGTACAGTACATAATGATTAAATCTATTGTTGTTAATAATATAGGGCTAGAGTTGACTAGGCCGGCTGATGTGTTTTGTGGCCTAACTCCTAAGGTAATAAATTTAAGTGACATTTTAAAAAAAATATTAATTAAATTTTTTAATTTATAATTTTTATTTAAAAATAATTTATTATTGTTTCTTGCTCTTAGTTTTGTTTCAAACATGTAGAATTCATCTTTACTGCAAGACGTTTAATTTTCAAATAATGATATATTGTGTGGTGATCTACATATAATTCATTTTATTACAAAAAAAAAAAAAAAAAAACATATAATTCATTTTATGTACAGTTTAATTTGCCCAAAACAAAATTTAATTTATTTCAAACATTATTTTAACAACCGAACTAATCAATATGCTAGTTTTAGGTTAGAGCAATATATATATATATAACAATGCTTCTTCTTTATTTATTTCATTAAAAATATAGTTTTTTTTTTTTTTTTTATTCAGATCTGATCTATATTTTATTTAACTCTTTAAATGTTATCGTCTCAATTAGTTTTCAAATTTGTAGTATATTTCGGGGAATTACGTCATGGCACACGTAAACAGATAGAACCATCGTATCCCCACATTCACATTTATTTATTTATTATTTTTAATGTTTTTATCTTTTGTTTGGCTTATGAGTAAATATTAAGAACTAATTTTATTTTTTATTTTGTAAGAAAAACTAGCAATTCGAGGAATTAAAAGAGCTATTGTCAAAGGAGGAATGCCAATTAATGTTGCCGTTGTCACGTTGACAACGCACTCTTGGACTGGCGCAGGCGCAGTTATCGTGGAATTCAAGGTGGAAGTCACTGTCTAGTTGGTATAATGGTAATTATCCCAGTCATGAAAACCTAAGTTTGTAATGGTCGTATTCATCCAAGCATATGCCACCGATCGTGCAGTTTGTTTACGCAGGAATATGGGAGAACAAAATTTAATGTTGGAGGTCAATGCCAAACAAATTGTGGAGGCTATCAACTCAGCTATGGGCACATGGAATCGTTTTGGGCATCTAATTGAAGATACGAGGCGTATACTACTCACTTTGAGTCTTAGTTCTTCGCGAAGCAAATGAGGCGGCTCATAGGATGGAGAAAACGACGACTACTAATGTCAGTGATAGAATTTGAAGGGGTACTACTTATAATTATATTGGTAATATTATTTTGATGGAACAATTAACTTTATCTCAATGATTATTTGCTAGAAATATTATGCTTCACCTACGATTTATTATCAATAAAATTCACCAATTTAGTTTTCACAAAAAATAAAAAAATAAAAAAATAAAAAACAATACAATGTTATTGTCAAGTCATGTCTTATTATATGGCCCAGAACGGAGGATAACGACTATTAGTCTTTTTTTTTTTTAATTTCTTTTTCTTGTATTCATATTTCTACTTGGAAAAATGTTAGATTTATAATTTTTTATTATTATTCGTTATATGAATTAACAAGTGATTGAATGGTGTTAAAATTATTTTAGTAACCGACATCGTTTCAGTCATGTGATGACACATGTCAAAAAGTTGTAAGTTTAGTATTAGTTTTTCTATCATGTTTCTTTGGTTTCCAAATTCCTAAATCAACGTAATACTCTGGATTTGGCTTGCCAGGATCTATTGTAATTACTTGAGGAAATTACATTTACCTATCTCTAATGATTGCTTTATGTGTAATGTTCCGTTCAATGTTTTAATTTTTGTAATACTTCCACAATTGACAATTGTCATTGTGGTTGAAATGTCTCTCCAAAAATGTCAAAAACAGAAAAACACAAACAATGAAAAAATTATAAAACTTAGAAAAGCGAAAAAAAAAACAAAAAATAATTCAGGAAAAACAAAAGTTATAAAAAAAAAAAGAGAAAAATTATATATAAAAAAAAAGTAAAAAGGAAAAATTCGAGAAATTGTAGCTTAAAGTTTTTTTTTTTTTGTTAGCAGAAATGGTACATTGCAATCTCAACAGAAGATTGGAGGACAATGCAAACAAAGAGTTACGCTATATATATATATTTTTTAAGAAGAACATATTCATTCATTGAAAAAAGATTAAGGAGAATTGCTACACATCTCAAATTGTTTTTTTTTTAAGTTGGTTCCCAAATGATGTGTCACCATCCCATGAGTTGGTGACACACTTCCCAAAATAATAAATTTCATAAGATAGTGACACATCATTTGTGAACTAATTTTTTGGATGTGTAGCACTCCTTAAGATTAAAAGGATAAAGCTCTGATAAATCATAGCTAAAACTATGAAGTTACAACGTCATAAAAACAAACATAAAATCTTACAATCAAGTCTTATCTATGACTTTAACATCCGTTAGCCCATGTCCAAACTTTAGTTATAGAACGTATGTAGACTCAATCTAATACATAGCTAACCCATATTTCTATCTTTTATTTTCTTGGCTATAAGAGCAAACCCCTCACACCGAAACTAATGATCTTCAACTCAAAGGCAAGGACAAAAACCTTCATCCTTAATATTGCTTATGAAAACAGATTTAAGGAGAAGTCAAACTCTTATTCAAAAAAATCAACAAAAACATAATACAAAAAACCAGTAAACAGCTACAACAATTGAGTCAAGGGAGGCAAAAAGTCCAACCAATTTTGAGGAGGCGAAGAGCGACGTAGTATAATGAAGGGCGGACGGAGATAGTGTAGCATAAGCAAAGGGATGGCTCGATCAATTGAACTAGTTGGAAAAACCAGAAAAATAAAATGGAAAAAGAAAGGAAAATACAAGAAGGGGAGTGGGAGGAAAGAAGAGGGGAGTAGGGGGGAGGGGAAAGCAGAGCTCCCTCCTCCCCACAAGTCTGGTTTTTTTCTCCCTACGTCTAGAGAGAAAACCTAGGGCCGGCTCTTGACGGAGTTATACTAATTTAATTTTACATTCATATTGTATTATAAGGAACTGTTTGGAATCCAGACAAAGCCCAAGTTTTACAAACACAAATGGGCTAGCCATTTAATGCAAGAATTAGGCCCGTAAGACAAGAAATGAATGATTTGGGCCAAGCTTTGAGCTTAGATCTGTTTCATTAGGCTCTCTCAAGCCCATGGGAGTTGTGGTTTAGATGGTAATTATGTGTATTAGCACCCTACCACGACGTTGATATCCGAATTCAAGAAATTTAAATTATCAATAATTTTCAAAGCTTAAGCTAATAAATAAATTGTGAATTTAATTATTTAATTAATATTTAAAACATAGTGGTAGAAGGTACCAACCTGATTGGCTTGTATCTATGATTTTTTTTTTTTCCTTCCCTAAAAACAAGTTGATTTAATTTTTTTTTCTCGGGGTTGTATCATTTTCACGCCAATTACCTTGTAAATGTATCCACGGCTTAGTGACCTTCTCAACCATATTATATTACATGAAGGCAGAAAATAATTACATATATTTTGCATATAACACAAAAATTCTACTAAAAAATTGACAGAACCAGGAGAAATTGCAAGTAGGGTTGGCAAAATAGGTATCTGGCAAATAAATAGGTATCCATTTATCCTATATATGTAACTATTCTTTATGACGCCTAGAAGAACTTTATTATAAAAATACGTATATAGGATAAATGGGTCGTAAACGAGTCCTGTAAGGTACATGTTTTGTCAGCCATAATTGCAAGTGAATATATATATATATATATATAGGCTTGGTCTCTTAGAATATTATCAACTTACACTTGCAAGCAAACCCATCAACTTAAATCTGTAAATAAGCAACTATCCATTACTAGCATCAAGTTCAAACTTCATCCCCATTGATCACCAAGGCATGTGACACATGGAGATAATTTCTTGGAGATGGAAAAATGCTCGAGTTAATTCTTTAAATAATCAAAATAACAGCTATTTTTACTAAATTAACTAATCATATTATCAACA
Source organism: Corylus avellana (assembly GCF_965113065.1). Taxonomy (NCBI): domain Eukaryota; kingdom Viridiplantae; phylum Streptophyta; class Magnoliopsida; order Fagales; family Betulaceae; genus Corylus; species Corylus avellana. The sequence goes on from NC_142496.1 coordinate 2,713,231, forward strand.
TATGATTGAGGTGTTTACGAAAACAAGCAAAATAAAGAAAGGGAAGATGTTGGTTCTGTCTAAAGAAAAGTTATTGAAAGGAAGAAAAGTCTAAGTATGTGAATTATAAAGGCTCCATCAAATAGATATTGATCGAATTGAAGCATTATCAAACAATTTTCCTTGTTTTCACTTCTCTTAAAAAAAAAAAAAAAAAAAAAAGAAAAAGGGAAAAAGAATATCGACCTCCTTTCAAAATTATTATCAAACAACTTCTTTTTTCTTCACTTTTCTCTAAAAAAAATATAATAAAATTCAAAACTCATTTTTATTTTATATTAGATCAATAACGTATTACTATTTAAACAAAAAATCTAACAATAAAACTATTTGGTAGTTGGATTGTGATTATATATAGTTGAATTGATAGATTATTGTGATTATATATTTGATGTTGGATTGATAGATTATTTTTATATAGATTATTGGATTTTGGATTAGTTGGATTATATAATACAACTCGTATACCAGGTGCCGACCGGAGAAAATTGAAAAAAAAAATTCCTGCCAACTTTAATAACGTGTCAATATTTGGGTAACGTGTTAATATCTGACATGTTATAACCCCTTTGTAACGTGTCAAATATTAACACGTTACCAAATGGTAACGTGTCAATTTTGACACGTTACTAAAATTGAAATAGTTACGTCCAATTTTATAACCCGTCAAACACGTTACCATAGACACGTTGCTAAACTTTAGTAACGTGTTAACACCATATACACATTGCTAAACTTTAGTAACGTGTTAACACCATATACATGTTACTAATGGTCCGTGACAAAAAAATTGATTTTTGTAGTGACTGCATGGCACGTGATCTAGACTCTCTCAATTTCAATGATTTGAGCTAACATGGAAGATTTTTTTGCCAATTAAAGACTGGTAGTTTGAAGGGAATTGAATGTATCAATTAAACGGTATTTCACGAGGGCAACGTGTAAATGAGTGATAATTGAGGAGGGTTAAGTGTAATTAAAGGTATTAGAAAAAAAAAAAAAGTGTAATTAAAGGTTCAATTTATTCTTTAAAAAATTAATAGAGAAAAATATAGACATTCCCTCAAATTAAATACTCAATTTACAATATCTCCCGAATTAAGACGGCATCAATGTCCTCCAAAGTCCAAACTATCAATTTTTTTTTTATTTTTTATTTTATTTATTATATATTTTGAAAAGGTGACTTCAACAATTCCAACCCGTGGGATGTGGTTAATTCAAGTAGTAGGTGTAGACAATGATATACTAGTTGTTTGGATTATAATAAATATAGCATTAGACTAGTTAGGCATGGAAGTATGCACAAAAGTTAAATTAACATGCAAAATGAAGATTCTCCAAAGTACATAAATGATTAATCTATTGTAGTTAATAATATAGAATTTGACTAATTAGGGGTGGAATGGTTGGCAATTGACTAGGCACTATGTGTGGGTATGAAACCACGTACGAATTGAAGATCCAGTGCAATATTCTTATCCTATTAATTCATATCTATGTGAACCTAGAGAAAGGTGCAACCGTTCCGCCTTGTACTCGAGTAGCATGAGCCCTATTTGCTTGAACTGATCGAGCTTTTGTATGGTCGAACAGGTAGAATCCTTTTTTGCACGAACATATCCCTTCTTTATTGCAATGCAATAAGGCAAATACCGTGTGAGTATCGAATCGGATCTCCATTCTTGATAATACCCATTGCCTAGGGTAACAATTTGTATTCGTGTGTCAAATTCAGGTTGATTTGATGCATAGATATAATATTATATAGGTCAATCATGACTCGATTTATTTAATTAAATGGGTCAGACCCATCAACTATATCCCACTAATTTCATGTTGGGTTCGCGAGTTATGTCAAGAATTGTTTGCTCTAGCTAGTGTCTCGTGTCGGGTTCTTGTAGTGTCGAAGCATGGGTATAAAGACTATATAGGTCAATTATAACCCGATAAATTTAATTCAACAAGTCAGATCTCTCAACCCTAATCTGTTAATTTCATGTTGGATTCATATCAAATTTATAATCGGTATCAAAGCTGTTATAGGTAGGGTTTGAAAGTTGGTTTCACTTTCATAAAAAATAAGTCATCGTAAAAGCCTATAAGGCCATCATGAGGATGTTGAATTTTTAAAGCACAAATGGTCTTCACTAGTTAGATGACAATGGAAGATGCATGCCACATCTTGCATTGATTATTGTATAAATATCTAAAGATGACTTGGAAAATGGGTTTTTACCAACTTCCACATACAAACAGATTGATAAGTATGGATCACTATCCATTCATAGTTTATCAATTTTTTATTTTATTTTATGTTTTTATTTATTCTTTTGTTTGACTTATGAGTAAAGATTAAGAACTAATTTTTATTATATATTATGTAATAAGAACTAGCAACTTGAAGGAATTAAATTAAAAAAAAAAAAGAAAAAAAAAAAGAAGGAGTCTAAGGAGGAATGCCAACTGAAAATTGGAAATGTTGGCGTACTCAACGCCATACTCGCCTGGCGTAGTTATTGTGGAAATCTAGCTGAAAGTCACTGCCTAATTGCATAAATGCAGTGATAACTACATTTTTTTGTCTAAGTGCTAGTTTTGACAAATAGGTTTTGAATTGTAAAAGTGATTAGTCATTCTAAGAAATTAAAAAATATATATATATTTTTTTCGTTTAAAAAAATTGATAGAATTTTTTAATGTGTTAAATAGGGTGGACAAACTATCTCACTTGAAATGTTGGCGTACTCAACGCCGTATAGTTATAGTGGAAATCAAGCTGATAGTCACTGTCTAATTGCATAAATGCAGTGATAACTACATTTTTTTTTGTCTAAGTGCTAGTTTTGACAAATAGGTTTTGAATTTTAAAAGTGATTCAACATTCTCAACATTCTAAGAAATAAAAAAAAAAATATATATATTTTTTCGTTTAAAAAAAATTGATAGAATTTATTAATGTGTTAAATAGGGTGGACGAACTATCTCGGTTGAAATGTTGGCGTACTCAACGCCGTATAGTTATTGTGGAAATCAAGCTGGAATTCACTGTCTAATTGCATAAATGCAGTGATAACTACATTTTTTGTCTAAGTACTAGTTTTGACAAATAGGTTTTGAATTTTAAAAGTGATTAATCATTCTAAGAAATAAAAATAAAATAAATATATATTTTTTTGTTTAAAAAAATTGATAGAATTTATTAATGTGTTAAATAGGGTGGACGAACTATCTCGGTCACTCCAAAATGGCCAAACAAAGAAAAGAAAAAAAGGATATGGAAAGTATTGCGACTGAACATTTAACATCTAGCAGGTGTGAGCGGAACATGGTGTAAATGCTCTTACATTTAAGGAATAAATATATTTTTAGTCCTTGTGATTTGGAATTTTGACAAATAGCTTCCTAAATTTTAGAAAGTGATTAATCACTCCTTATGGTAAACAAAAAATAACAAATTAATCATTTCCATTAGAAGAGTTGACTTAATCCGTTAATATGTCATATTTGGACGAATTAAGGCCGGCCGGAATTGAGGAAATGAAAATGGTAAGGTGATGGCTGGTTTGTACTTCCAAGTCAAATTCTAGAGGGGTCAATAAAGGTGAAGCTTATGCAGCTCTTTGGCCAGTAAATTAGCTTCCTCTCTTGGGTTAAAATCTCTGTTATTATAATGGGATTCTCTCTTTACTGTTATTATTATGGCTGTTAAATGGCCTAATTCTATCTCAGATTAGAGAATCAAGTCTATTAATATCAAAGTGGTAAAAAAAAAAAAAAAAGTCTATTATCAGAGACATTAATGATCAGCTCAGTTTAATAAAAGCTAGAGATTGTTTGGTACAAAACTTCTTAAACAAAACGAAAAAGAAGTTTAAAGGGATGAAATAAAAATAAATATTTTAAATATTTGACTTCGATCTCACTTTTATATCACTGTGACATTAGCTTATAAGCTAATAGAATGAAAATTGGATAAAAGTTAAGTATATAGCATTACTAATATATATATATATATATATATATATATATATATACTTGAAGGAGTAATTTTAAATAGTTAACTATCATTTTAGTGAGCTAATGTAAGGGTGCCTATCAATTCTTTTACGGAAGAATATAAACTACATTACTTTCCTTTTCTTTTCTTTTATATATTTTTCATTTATTTGTATCCACAAACGACTTTTCTTCAGAGCTGAATTATCTTCATGTGATGACAATAAAAAGATATTGTATTGTATTAAGGGCATGTTTGGAATCCAGACAAACCCCAGGTTTTACAAACACAAATGGGCTAGCCAATTAATGCAAGAATAGGCTCGTAAGACAAATTTTTTGACAAAAAAAAAAAAACTATTTGAGCCAAGCTCTGAGCTTAGATCTGTTTCTAGAGATTGCCTTACTTTGGGATGGTAATTATGTGTATTAGTAGCGGTCACAACATTGATATTATATTAGGTTATCAGTTATTTCAAAATTTAAAGTTAATAAAAAAATTATGAATTTAATTATTCGATTAATATTTTAAAAAGTATCGGTGAAAGGTACCAACCAAGTTGGCTTATTATCTCCATGAACTTTCCCAGTTTTCCCTAATAACAAGTTGATTTAATTTTATATTAAGGTTGATTCATTTTCAACCAATTAAGTTGTAAATGTATCCACGGCTTTGTGACCTTCTCAACCATAATACATGAAGGCATAAAATAATTACATAGATTTTGCATAGCATATAACTTGAAAATCCTACTAAAAATTGGACTCTTTTAATTAATTGAAAGCATATAGATCAGGGACGATGGAATAGGCGGCCGGAGCCATGCCCCTCCCAGTTTTAAAATTTTCCTTAAAATATATTTATATAGATCCCAAAAATTAGGTTTGATCCGTATCGAAGGCTTAATTCCTTATTCATGTTTTGTCCTCTCCTTTCCTTAGGGAAATCCTAATTCCGGCCCTGATTTATAAATCATCAATTGCATAGGTTCTTAGAATATTATCAACTTGCACTTGCAAACAAACCCATCAACTTAAATCTGTAAATGAGCAACTACCCATTAGCAGGAAGTTCAAACTTCATCCAGTTTTACTAAGACATGTGACATATTGAGGAAATTTCTTGGAGGTGGAAAATTCCTTCACTAGGTTTTGTCGATTTGTAAATTCTCTATGAGTTAGCTAAAATAACGAAAATTTATATATCATTTTGAACAAGTTAAATCTTGAAATGATGAAAATAACATTTATTTTTACAAATTTTTAACTACAAAATTATCTAACACGTTGTACGTGCACAGTCTTGTAAAAAGAAAGCAATAATCATATTTGTGCTATCACTTTAAAATGACGCTAAAAGTGTATTAGTTTCATATGATAAAGAGCTAATGTGAAACTTAATTAGAATCCATGAGTGCATTTGTAATCCATCCACTATAGGTGGGATGTGTTATAATTTCTCTCATTTAAATCTTTGACGTCCTCATTTAGGCAACATCAGTATCATTCCAATACCACATAATGTTGCTAGGTTATTCTGATAACATTTGTAACAATTTAGAAAATGACCTATATATATATTCTATCATTCTAAAATGATTAGTTAATTTGAGATTTTCTTAAAATTACTTATAAAGTTTAATCTAACCTAATAAGAAACTGAGCAATTATATATGAATGCCTTTATATTTCACCCACTCTACCTCAACTACTCGCCTTCCTAACGTAAGACTCGAGTGTTAAAAAACAAACAATATAAAGAAGAAAATGAATTGAAAGGAAGAAAAGTCAGAAAAAAAACAAAAGAGTAAGTTCTCTTAGAACTAAATCAGTAAGTTAATCCTTTCTCTTTCATTCTATATTTGGTATTGAATTGATTTTCCTGCCTTCTCTTCCTCAGAAGTCAAGACGGTCGATCACGGGGCAGTTAATTAGCAACTTTTAACATATTGTAAAGCATATGTTAATTGATGTTTAGCAAGGTCCTCTTGACCCCATGAGGAATCATATGATGTTTAGTATAACACCGAAGCATTTTGAACATGTAAGCATAATCTGCAATAATCTTACTAATCTTGTCATGTATATATATACCGATGACAAGTCCAAATTTCGAGGATTAATTGACCAAAATAAAAGTTCAGATACCAAGTTGACAATAAATCCAAAAATTGAGGGGGATCAGAATATATTGTTTCGATATTTCATAATAAGACAATATTAATGATTTAATGTACACCAACTTTCGAAGAAAAGAAGATATATATGTAGAGAAGTGTTGAAATACGAGAAAGAGATAAAACACAGACACAATATATGACTTTGCTAACACGTTAGGTTTGGATTTCGATTTGAGAAAGGATTTCGATGGAATCTATATAGTTTTTAAGGTCTAAATTAACGAGGGTATTTTATTTATATTTAAATATTAGTTAAATCATATTTATTTTAATATTAATAATATAATTTTTTGTTGAAACATTATTTTTGTTGTTTTTTGGAATATAAAATTACTAATTAAATTTTTATATTCAGATTTTTCTCATATATCATTTTCAATGGATCGTATAATTAATTCATTTAATCTTTTTTGTGACATCGTTGTTCTTATCAATTTTTTATTTTTATTTTTTGCATAAGCAATTGTAATAGACATTAATTGTCAACAAAATTCTATAATCAATACATGCATTTGGTCAAAAAAAAAAAAAAAGTCTTTTTTTTTAATATCTAATTTAATATCTTAATTGGATCACTTTCTTCTATGAGACATGCTATTCTTCTATATATCTCAAATTCATCTTTTTTTTAATAAAAAAATTTAAATTCCCAAGAGGTAGCTCAATCGGTTAGGACCACACTTAATGAAGTGGAGATCACTAGTTCTAATCCCCTCCCCCCTCTTATGCGGACATGTTAAAAAAATAAAAAATAAAAAATAAAAAAATTCACCTTTGGATCTGTATGAACTAGTGGTGGATTTAAAAAAAGTATGGATGGAGATGGATGTAGAGTTGAAAAAATAACAAATCTCTTATTCTATTTGTCAAATTTCTTTTAAACCTTTTAATTTTGAAAACAAATCTAAATTAACCATCAATATCATTCAAGACTTTCTAAGTGTTTAATTCTATTTTTTTGTATAATGCAAACATTATAAACAATGCATTCGAGATTTCCATGAATGTGAAAATATGACTTTCATAAAAAGTAAACAAGTGGGACAAGTAAAGAATTGTGAACGTTAAAGAAATTATGAACGTTGAGACTATGAAATGTGAATATATAATGCGACATTTAATTAGTAATTATTGTTTTTTTAACCATAATTAGAGACTATTTACTTACTTTTTATCATGTTAAAAACTTAAAAACAATTTTATTTAATTAAAAAGCCTAATTCATTGTATAATTATAAATTATTCACCTCAGGCTTAAACCAATCGACCATGTGAACACAAGTTTAGAGATATCAAATCAAGATCTCTCTCTCATTAAAGGTTGAATACACACTACGCATTCAATCAAAACTTTTCTCTTTAAAGATTCTGGTTATCCACACAAGAAGAACCTTCTATCATGCAATTGCAAGGAATAGGATTCTTCCATTAAAGGTTGATTACCAGTTGGTCGAATGGGTGAGCTCCGGTTTCATATGGGGTTCAAATAGGTTTACCTTAATCTGTACCTCTTTTGCTTCTGTAATCGCCTTGTGCGGCCCTTTAAAAGGACCAGATCACTCGTTTGATATATTTCCTATCTTATGTAATTATTTCTATACTGTTTTAGTTTGTTTTGGGTCTGTTGTTGGAGAGCTCACCCTTTTTTTGGTTTTAAAATCACTCTCTTTTCTCTTTTCGAATCAAGAGTGGTAAGAATCTTCCTTTGTAACTCTTTTTCTTATTCAATTAAATGAAAAAAAAAAAAAAAAGAAAGAGGTGAGCTCCAAGATCTATCCGAAAACTTCTCTCTTTAAATTCAGCCAATTGCTGCATAAAGAGTCATAGAACCATCTATCAAATAATAAAAACTCATAAAAAAATTAAATTAAAAAAAGAAAAAAAGAACTCATCAATCAATGGGGTGGCAAAACAGGTAATCGGGTAAACCCGATTAAGACCTGCTAAGACCCACGACCCAATTACCTAAGATACGAATACGACCAGTTTAGCTAATCGGGTTAATGGGTCTGACACGATTATGACACAGAAAATACCCGGGTACCCCGACACGACCCGTTTAACATTACCGGGTAAGATCAAGTAGACACGACACGACCTGACACGACCCATGCACTAAACAGGTAATTCGACTCGGGGGGAAAAAAAAAAAAACATGTAGCTAAAATCCCTAAACATATCCTTTATGTTTTCAATTATATATTGTATACAAATAATTAAAGTAAATTGACTATATCATTTGTTTGGTTGATCTGAAATCTAAATAATCTGCATGCATAATTATATACTAAAACCCTGGGTTTGCAACACGAAAAAAGGATTTATATGTTAAGTATAAAAAATTTATTACTACAAAGTAAATATAGTCTAGAAGGAACAAAACAATGATTAAATGATATACATCCATACATATCTGTACTGGTTTTTAGTGAAATTACAAAGTGCGTGCCTAGGTATTTTAGAGGTCATCCAATAATCAATCAATCACAATATATTATCTCTATTGTGTATCAACATGTGCTCAATCAAATATTTTCATTGAATTTCACAAGTTAACTCCCCAAAAATACAAGACCCAAAACACATCAAGACCAAATAAGCTCCAAAGTCCAAACAAATGCTCAAATAATTTCAGAACTTTAAGCATCCTTAACAAACATCAATAATGAGGATTAAAAGTGCTGCTCCCACTGGGAATCCTAACAAAACCCATTACAGTTCCATCAAACTACTATACTACTGAACTTTTACAAATTACAAGTTCCTTTCCATATAGGCAATAGTTAACATAGTCCATCATCATTAGATTCTAAACAAAATAACTAAATAAGGTTTCCAAGACCCATCATCATTAAAGTCATTACAAAATATAAACTAAATAAGGTTAACATTTTAAGAAATATTAGCAAATTGTGCTCTAGATGAATTTGGAATGTCACAAGAATTAACATCAGTTGTCAAAATTTCTTCTTCTATGCTATCCAACTTAATTTGTGCTATATCAAAAAAAAAAAAGAAGAAAAATGAATTAGTATTATTATAGTGTTGTTAAAAAATAATACAAGTAAATGAAGAAATTAAATATGCAAATAAATAATAGGGTTAAATACTCCATACCCCCCTAGGGTTTCCCAATTTTATTTTTTCCCCCCTGTAGTTTCATTTTTATCAGGTCCCTGTAGTTTTGATAAGTGACCAAATTAGTCCATTCGTTAGTTGACCGTTAGGACTGACACATGGACCAATCAGACGTCGACACGTGGCACATATTTAATTTTAAAAAAAAAATTAAAAAAATGTTTTTTTTTTTTTTTTTAAAAAAATGTATTTAAAAAAAAAAAAAAAGGAAAAAAATTGGCCGGATAGGGGTGGCCGAGCCACCCCCTAGGCACCAGGGGGTGGCTCGGCCACCCCCTTGGGCTCCAAGGGGGTGGCCGAAACCACCCCCATGGAGCCCTAGGGTGGTTTCGGCCACCCCCAAGGCTCCATGGGGGTGGCCGAGCCACCCCCTGGTGCCCAGAGGGTGGCTCGTCCACCCCCATCCGGCCAGATGGCCACCCCCAATTTTTTCCCCTTTTTATTTATTTATTTTTAAATAATTTTTTTTTTTTAATTTTAAAAAAAATATATAAATTTTTTTAATTTTTTTTTTTTAAAAAATTAAATATGTGCCACGTGTCGACGTCTGATTGGTCCACGTGTCAGTCCTAACGGTCAACTAACGGATGGACTAACTTGGTCACTTATCAAAACCACAGAGATCTCCTGTGATAAAAATAAAATCACAGGGGGAAAAAAATAAAGTTAAGAAACCCTAGGGGGTATGGAGTATTTAACCCTAAATAATATTACCTTGATCTCCATACAACCAATCTCTAGTGCAAATTAATGCCTCAACAATATCAGGCTTGAGTAAGCTCCTATATTGATCAATCACACGTCCACCAATACTAAAAGTGGATTCTGAAGCAACCGTAGAAACAGGAATACTCAAAACATCACGAGCCATTGTAGCTACTTCAGGGTATCGAAATTCATTTCCTTTCCAAAATGAAAGGATGCCAAATGAATCATTTAGAACCACAGACCTAGGTTCCTCCAAATAAATTTCCAATTGACTCTTTTGTGAATCACTACAAAAAAAAAAGGGGTTTTCTGACGTGTGCTACAGTGTAATTTTTTTGCCACCTCAGCAATTTTCTGTCGTGTTATATATAAAACGTCAGAAAAATTTTTCCTGACGTGTGAATAGTAACACGTCAGAATTTTCTGACGTGTCTGTTCAGACACGTCAGAAAATTCTGACGTTTTAAATGTTGGAGCGTCAGAAAAATATTACAAATTTGAAAAATTTAAAAATGATATAATTTCTGACGTTGCAAAATTTGCCACGTCAGAAAATTTCTGACGTGGTGGTCTGCCACGTCAGAATGCTATATATATGTATATATATATATATATATATATATATATATAATCAGATATGTATATTTATAAATATAAACTAATATATATATATATATATATATATATATATATATATATATATATTTTTATATTTATTTTCTGACGTGCCAGGTGTCGCACGTCAGAAATTTTCTGACGTGCGACACCTGGCACGTCAGAAAATTTCTTATATATATTTATATATATAAAATATAAAATTATATGTATATATATACATATATTATATATATAAATATATATATATAATTTTCTGACGTGCCAGGTGTCGCACGTCAGAAAATTTCTGACGTGCGACACCTGGCACGTCAGGAAATTACCTCGATTGGCCCCCTTTGGGCGGGATTTTGAACTTCTTTCCCTCTTTTTATTTCCCCCCTCAACTTTTTCCCACTTATTATTTTTTACCTCTTCATTTTTTTTTCCCAGCACATTCGATCTCTCTCCTGTCTCAATCTCCCTGCAGCACATTTTTTTTTCCCAGCTGCTTCTCTGCAGTCTGCACGGCACCTCTGGAGGATGAAGAGAAACAAAAGGTGAAGGGGAAAAATTGAGAAGCATGCAGCAGATCGAAGAAAAAGAAAAGGAGAAGAGAAGAAGAAGAAAAAAAAAGAAAAAAAAAAAAGGAGAAGAGAAGAAGAAGAAGAAGAAGAAGAGGAGAAGATCGATTTTGAAGATTTTCTGGGTTTTTCAGATTGATTTTTTGAAGAGAGAGAGAGAAAAATGAGAGCTGGAGAAAATTTTCTCCAGCTCTCACCATGGTGCAGTGGTGCAGATCTGCACGTACGGCAGCGTGAGGGAGCTGCCGTGCGTGCAGAGGAATTCAAAAGAAAAAAATAATAATAATTTAATTAATTAATAATTAAAAATTCCAGAAAAAATTAAAAAAAAAAGTATTTAATTTTATTTAATTTTTTAATTTTCTGCCGTGGCAGAAATGACACGTCAGAAAATTTTTTGACGTGTTACCCACTCACGTCAGGAAATTTTTTGACGTGGCATTTTTGACACGTCAGAAAATTTCTGACGTGTCGAAAATGCAACGTCAGAAAAAATTTACTGACGTGTTAGTGGGTAACACGTCAGAATTTTCTGACGTGTTGCCTAGTCACACGTCAGGAAATTTTTTTTCCTGACACCTACGTTTCTGACACTCGACACGCGTCAGAAATGACCCGTCAGAAAAATTTTCTGACGTGTCGGACACTAGAACACGTCAGGAAACTCATGTCAGGAAAAAATGGTTTTTTTGTAGTGAATTAACATCGACTCCACCAAATGCCAAATATTCCTACATGAAAAAGAGAGAATATAAACATAAATAATTAAGAGTATTAAAAAGATTATATACTAAGTTACTAAGTTACTAAAAATATTATATACTAAGTTACTAAAAAGATAAGAAATCAATAATATTATAATATTATTTACCCCTTCCCAAGGTAGTGTTGCTCGAGTTACTTGGGGCTGCTAAACAGTTATGGAGCTTGAACTTGAAGGTATAGAAAAAGCACTATACTCCATAAAAAGGCTCTTTAATTTATCACTAACATTCACATACTGTGTAGAATTCATAACTCCATAGATCTTCGTATAGTAATAATTTACAAGATGAAGCTTGTAACGAGGATCTAAGATAACTGCAACAGCCAACACTTCACTGAATTCCAACCAATATTTCTCAAATTTTGAGAGTATTTGAGTTGCCATTAAACTCTTATGCTCATCTTCACTCACAACGTCTTCCTTCAAGCTCATATAAATCATGGCAACAACGGGAAAGTATAAGTTGGCGGTGGGATACTTAGTACCAGAAAAAGCACATATAGCTTGGTAAAAGCAAGCTAAAAAACTTTTGATATTATCCACATTTTCCCACTCAACTGCAGTAGGACAATGCTTATAGTTTTTATCAGTCATCTCCAAATAACTAAAAGCACACCTATAGTGAACTGCACTCTCAAGCATCAGATATGTAGAATTTCATCTGGTTGGCACATCTTGTTTTAACCCTTTATGACTGTCCAATGACATTTGATTCACTGCTTGAAGAAAACTTTGCTTTCGGACTTGTGATCCCCTAATATACTTCACGCAATCTCGAACCTTTTAGATAGCATCATTGATCTCTTTCAATCCATCTTGCACTATCAAATTAAGAATGTGAGCACAACAACCCATATGAAAGAAATCACCATCACAAGGAAGGGCTTTTTTCATGTTCAATTTATCTTTTAAGAACCCAACACAACTATCATTGGAAGAAGCATTATCCAATGTTATACTGAAAATCTTGTTCTCAATCTCCCACTCTTGTAGCAAGTTATATATAATATCAGACAAAGAAATACAATTGTGTGGTGGGGGCATAAATGAAAAGTTTAACACCCTCTTGGTTAAGACTCAATCTTTGTTAATAAAATGTGCAGTAAGACAGATATACCCATCAGTTGCCAAAAAAGTCCACAAATAAGATGTTAAACAAATCCTCTTATGACAAGCATTCAACGTAGATTTAACCATTTGTTTCTCCCTTAAATACATTTTAACCAAATCAGCCTTATCAGTATTTCTAGAGATAAATGGTACATCAGCATGCAAGTATTGATGTACTGCTCTTACACCATCATATTCAACATATGAAAAGGGCAAATCATGCTTAATAACAGCCTCAACCAACAATTCTCTATATTTTTTAGGATCAAATTTAGAGTCACTTACCCCCAGAGATCCTACTTTTCCAGCTAAAAGCATTTGCCCAACATCACGACTGTTTCTCCCTCCGCAATTTTTACTATGCTTTATTAAATTTTCAGTTCCATATGAACTTCGAGCCCTATATTTATTAGCACACATCTTGCATTTTGCCCATACCTCCGGGTCATTTGGATCAGCATTAGGAATAATGTCATAATATTGCCAAACATCTGAGGTCTTCCTATGCTTCTTTTCCTTTTTCTTATTCCCCATAGAAAGAGAGTCATCTCTTAGTGAATTTACTTCAACAACATCGTTGTCAATTTCAAATGACTCGAATGCATCTTGAACAATTTCTTCATTAGTCCTCTACACACATAATAATTAGTTAAAGTATATGCTATCAAGTAGTTTAATAAGATTCAATGACTATATAACAATTACTTGTAAAAAATTTGGTGAATATTAAATGGAAAGCCTTATTTTGCCATTGATGCACTTTACAATGTTTACATCATTCAAACACTTCAGCAATATTTCAACTTTAGAAATATTTCACTTTGATTATCTACACAAAATGTTTATCAAATTCTAGCCACATCTAAGCATATTCTGAGCACTATATAATCAACAAAGTAGAGGCAGATTAATAATTTAATACTTACTAGTCTACTAGTCTAAAAACAAGCATACCAAATCAATGAAATCATGCCTATAACTCTCTAGTCTCTACCCAGCCAACAAACAGTCTAAAGACAACCAAAAAATGCATTATACATTATACAAATCATACATTATCAGTATTTACAGTGTACACACAAAAAATGCAAAAAATGCAAAAAAAAAAGAAAAAAAAAGACAACCAATAAAATCTAAAAAAATAGTAATAATAATAAAAATCAAAGCAAGAGATAGAGAGAATCAGAGACTTACCGCCATACCGAAGAGTCAGAGAGAGAGAGGCGCGCCTGAGTCGGGCTAACGGAGAAAGAGTGTGACCGTGTGAGTGAAATTTTTAGATGAGAGAGGGAGATAGAGCCGAGAGGGAGAGGGACAGCCGGAGAGGGAGAGACGAGAGATAGTCTGGTGAGTGGTGACTCCGGTCGCCGGTTTGGGTGGGGGGGAGCCGGCGGCTGCAGGGGTGTGAAAACCACCCTTTTTAGATGAGAGAGCCAAGAGGGTCCGAGGGAGATAGTCTGATAGAGCCGAGAGGGAGAGCTGAGAGGGAGTACCGGAGAGGGAGAGAGGAGAGAGAGTCCGGTCAGCGTCGCCGGTTTGGGTGGGCCGGTGGGGGGGGCTGGCGGCTGCTGATTGCTGGGCTAGTGGGGTGAGATGGCAGAGTCGTGAGGTTGAGGGGGAGAGTCTGTCGTGTTTAGGAAATTAGGAATTAGGAATTTAGGATATTTAGGGTTATTCTTACCGAGTTGGGCTGGGACTTAGACGCTTGGACCTGGGTTTTTTTTTTTTTAAAAAAAAAAATTAAATAAGTTAACGGGTCTGGCGGGTCACCCGAGACCCGCCAGACCCGTTAACTTAAACGTGACTGGCGGGTCGACCCGCCAGACACGAATTTAGCCGGGTCTTAATCGGGTAGACCCGATTAAGACCCGAACCCGATAAGCCCAAACCCAATACCTGCTAACTTCGTATCGTGTTCGTGTCGGATTCGCAGGTCGTGTCAAAATTGCTAACCCTATCAATCATCACTCTCTCCGTCAAACACTCATGATTTGACAGTGAAAAAGAGGCTTGTTTGTCTCTATCCTCTGTATATCTTCCCCAATAGTCAGAGCTGTGGTCCAGAAATCTTTCTTAATTATTAAGAAATAGGATGGTCATCACGATCATTTGATTTGGGTATAAGAAAAACGTATGGAGAATATTGCCAACAAGATGGAGATTTTTCAAAGCAATTAAATACAAGTATTAATTAATGGAGTTATATATATATATATATAATATCTTTTAACTTATTTAAAATAGTGTAAAGTGTTTATAAACATTTAAAAAGGCACATTAATTTAATATAAGTTAATAAATTAATATTAATGGCAATAAGAATTTAATGTATCTTTTTAATGTTTATAGATACTTGGCAGGATATTTTCTTTAGACTAATTTAAAGGAAATTTATGTCTATATATATATATATATATATATATATATATAGGATTAGCTCGATTTGTTGAATTCTTTGAGTTTGGTTCTTAATAAATTTCTTATTCATGAAGAAAAGAAAAAAATTGCTCCAAGAGAAACCAAGGACCCATGTTTCCATTCTCATTAAGGACATGTTTGAGTGTATGTTTGATGGGTCATCTAAAAGTGCAGAAAGAGTCATAAACCTCATGAGGTTTACAAACCCTAATTATAGGTGTAAAAACTCTATAAGGTCCAAACTCATCTGCACTCCGAGCAAAGAATAAGATTGACCACCCGAAGGAAGCCAATATAGGAAAGGCCCTGTTCAATTTCAAATCTGGGACCAATAAGAAGAAAGTACTATATCCAAAAGCACTAGTCTCCACTACAAAAATAATTCATAAATCCCAAACTTTCTAAGCACTCGTAAAGAGATAGAACCATCCCCACGTTCACATTTATTTATTCATTTATTATTTTTAATGTTTTTATCTTTTGTTTGGCTTATGAGTAAATATTAAGAACTAATTTTATTTTTTATTTTGTAAGAAAAACTAGCAATTTGGAGGAATTAAAAGAACAATTGTCAAAGGAAGAATGCCAATTAATGTTGCCGTTGACAACGCAGTGTTGGACTGGCGCAGGCGTAGCTATCGCGAAATTCAAGGTGGAAGTCACTGTCTAGTTTGTACAATGGTAATTATTCCAGTCATGAAAACCTAAGTTTGTAACGGTCGAATTCATCCACACAATACCTACAAGCAATACAATGTTGGTGCGTTTTCGAGAGGTAATTCAATTGGCGGAGATTATGCTTTATGAAGCGGAGATTACTAGTTCAAATTTTACTCCCCTCTCTTGTGCGGACATGTAAAAATAATAATAATAAAAAATACAATGTTATTGCCAAGTCATGTCTCATTATATGGACCAGAGCAGAGGATAAGGACTATTTGTCTGTCTATTTTTTTTTTTTCCTTTTATTCGTATTTCTACTTGGAAAAATTTATTATTTATTATTATTATTTGTTAATATGTATTAACAAGTGATTGAATGGTGTTAAAATTATTTTAGTAGCCGACATCGTTTCAGTCACGTGATGACACATGTCAATAAGTTGTAAGTTTAGTATTAGTTTTTCTATCATGTTTTTTTGGTTTCCGAATTCCTAAATCAACATAATACTCTGGGTTTGGCTTGCCCGGATCTATTATAATTACTTAAGGAAATTATATTTACCCATCTCTAACAAGTGCTTTATGTGTAATGTTCTCTTCAATGTTTTAATTTTTACAATGCTTCCACAATTGTCATTGGAGTTGAAATGTCTCTCCAAAAATGACAAATACAGAAAAACACAAACAATGAGAAAAAGAATAAAACTTAGAAAAGCGAAAAAAAAAAAAAAAAAAAAAAAAAAAAAAAAAAATTCAGGAAAAAACTATAGTGATACAAAATAATAATAATAATAATAATAATAATAGAGAAAAATTCTATAAAGTAAAAAGGAAAAATTCGAGAAATTGTAGCTTGAAGTTTCTTTATTTTTTTGTTATATTAGGTTGCAGAAATGGGACATTGCAATCTCAATAGAAGATTGGAGGACAATGCAAAAAAGGAGTTATGCTAATTTTTTTTTTTTTTTTTTTTAAATTTTTTTAAGAGGATTATTTCATATTTATTCATTGAAAAAAAAAAATTAAGGAGAAATGCTACAAATCCCAATTTTTTTTTTTTTTTTTTTTTTTTTTTTTTTAAGTTTGTTCTCAAATAATGTGTCACCATCCCATGAATGGGTGGATGACACCCTTCCCAAAATAATAAATCTCATGAGATGGTGATACACCATTTGAGAACTAATTTTTAGGAGGAAAATTTGAGATGTGTAGCACTCCTCAAGATTAAAAGCATAAAGCTCTGATAAATCATAGCCAAAGCTATGAAATTACAACGTCATAAAGACAAACATAAATCTTATAATCAAGTCCTATCTATAACTTTAACATCCGCTAACCCATGTCCAAAGACTCAATCTAATACATAGATAGCCCATATTCTCAACTTTTATTTTTCCGACCATAAGAGCAAACCCCTCACACCGAAATTAATCCTCTTCGACTCGAAGGCGAAGACGAAAGCCTTCACTCTTAATATTACTCATGAAAGTAGATTTAAGGAGAAGTCAAACCTTTATTCAAAAAAACCAACAAACAGCTACAACAACCGAGGCGAGGGAGGCAAAAAGCCCAACCGATTCTGGGGAGGCGAAGAGCGACGCAGCATAGCGGAAGGCGAATGGAGATAGCGTAGCATAAGCAAAGGGATGGACGGAGCAATTGAACTAGTCGGAAAAACCAGAAAAATAAAATAAAAAAGAAAGGAAAATACAAGAAGGGGAGTGGGAGGAAAGAAGAGGGGAGTAGGGGGGAGGGGAAAGGAGAGTTCCCTCCTCCCCACAAGTCTGGTTTTTTTCTCCCTACCTCTAGAGAGAAAAACTAGGGCCGGCTCTTGACGGAGTTATACTAATTTAATTTTACTTTCATATTGTATTTTAAGGAACTGTTTGGAATCCAGACAAAGCCCAGGTTTTACAAACACAAATGGGCTAGCCAATTAATGCAAGAATTAGGCCCGTAAGACAAGAAATGAATGATTTGGGCCAAGCTTTGAGCTTAGATCTATTTCATTAGGCTTTCTCAAGCCTATGGGAGTTGTGGTTTAGATGGTAATTATGTGTATTGGCACCCTACCAGGCTACCACGACGTTGATATCCGAATTCAAGAAATTTAAATTATCAATAATTTTCAAAGCTTAAGCTAATAAATAAATTGTGAATTTAATTATTTAATTAATATTTAAAACATAGTGGTAGAAGGTACCAACCTGATTGGCTTATATCTATGATTTTTTTTTCTTCCCTAAAAACAAGTTGATTTAATTTTTTTTATCGGGGTTGTATCATTTTCACACCAATTATTTTGTAAATGTATCCACGGCTTAGTGCCCTTCTCAACCATATTATATTACATGAAGGCAGAAAATAATTACATATATTTTGCATATAACACGAAAATTCTACCAAAAAAATTGACAGAACCAGGGGATATTGCAAGTAGGGCTGTCAAAATAATTACATATATAGGCTTGGTCTCTTAGAATATTATCAACTTGCACTTGCAAGCAAACCCATCAACTTAAATCTGTAAATAAGCAACTATCCATTACTAGCATCAAGTTCAAACTTCATCCCCATTGATCACTAAGGCATGTGACACATGGAGATAATTTCTTGGAGATGGAAAAATGCTCGAGTTAATTCTTTAAATAATCAAAATAACAGCTATTTTTACTAAATCAACTAATCATATTATCAACATAGGATTGAGGTGTTTACAAAAACAAGCAAAATAAAGAAAGGGAAGATGTTGGTTCTGTCTAAAGAAAAGTTATTGAAAGGAAGAAAAGTCTAAGTATGTGAATTATAAAGGCTCCATCAAATAGATATTGATCGAATTGAAGCATTATCAAACAATTTTCCTTGTTTTCACTTCTCTTAAAAAAAAAAAAAGGAAAAAGAATATCAACCACCTTTCAAAATTCTTATCAAACAACTTCTTTTTTCTTCACTTTTCTCTAAAAAAAATATACTAAAATTCAAAACTGATTTTTATTTTATATCATATCAATAACTTATTACGATTTAAACAAAAAATCTAACAATAAAACTTTTTACCATGAATACCTGCTCATATAGGTAGGCTTTATCGAAACTTCTCTCATCAAAGGTTGAGTCAATTCATTAAATAAAAAATGAGAAATGTTAAGGGTACTAATTAAATTGTTTTACCAAAATAATGTGAAACTTATTCGAAGAGGATCAAAATAATCAATAAAGAAAAATGTGGAAATCAAGCTAAAAGTCAATGTCTAATTGCATAAATGTAGTGATAACTACAATTTTTTTTTTTTTTTTTTTTTTTTTTTTTTTTTTTTGTCTAAGTGCTAGTTTTGACAAATAGGTTTCGAATTTTAAAAGTGATTAATCATTCTAAGAAATAAAAATAAAATAAATAATTTCTTTTTCGTTTAAAAAAATTGATAGAATTTATTAATGTGTTAAATTGGGTGGACGAACTATCTTGGTTGAAATGTTGGCGTACTCAACACCGTATAGTTATTGTAGAAATCAAGCTGAAAGTCACGGTCTAATTGCATAAATGCAGTGATAACTACATTTTTTTGTTCTGAGATCTAGTTTTGACAAAGAGGTTTTGAATTTTAAAAGTGATTAATCATTCTAAGAAATAAAAATAAAGAATATATATATATATATTTCGTTTAAAAAAATTGATAGAATTTATTAATGTGTTCAATAGGGTGGACGAACTATCTCAGTTGACATGTTGGCATACTCAACGCCGTATAGTTATTGTGAAAATCAAGCTGAAAGTCATTGTCTAATTGCATAAATGCAGTGATCACTGCATTTTTTGTCTAAGTGCTAGTTTTGACAAATAGGTTTTGAATTTTAAAAGTGATTAATCATTCTAAGAAATAATATATATATATATTTTCGTTTAAAAAATTTGATAGAATTTATTAATGTGTTCAATAGGGTGGACGAACTATTTCGGTTGAAATGTTGGCGAACTCAACGCCGTATAGTTATTGTGGCAATCAAGCTGAAAGTCACTGTCTAATTCCATAAATGCAGTGATAACTACATTTTTTGGTCTAAGTGCTAGTTTTGACAAATAGGTTTTGAATTTTAAAAGTAATTAATCATTCTAAGAAATAAAAATAAAAATAAAAATATATATATATTTTTTTCGTTCAAAAAAATTGATAGAATTTATTAATGTGTTAAATAGGGTGGACGAACTATTTCGGTTGAAATGTTAGCATACTCAACGCCGTACTTGCCGGGTGTAGTTATTGTGGAAATCAAGCTGAAAGTCACTGTCTAATTGCATAAATGTAGTGATAACTACATTTTTGGTCTAAGTGCTAGTTTTGACAAATAGGTTTTGAATTTTAAATGTGATTAATCATTCTAAGAAATAAAAATAAAATAAATAAATTTTTCTTTTTCGTTTAGAAAAATTGATAGAATTTATTAATGTGTTAAATTGGGTGGACGAACTATCTTGGTTGAAATGTTGGCGTACTCAACACCGTATAGTGATTGTATAAATCAAGCTGAAAGTCACTGTCTAATTGCGTAAATGCAGTGATAACTACATTTTTTTGTCTGAGAGCTAGTTTTGACAAAGAGGTTTTTAATTTTAAAAGTGATTCATCATTCTAAGAAATAAAAATAAGGAATTTTTTTTTTTTCGTTCAAAAAAATTGATAGAATTTATTAATGTGTTCAATAGGCTGGACGAACTATCTCAGTTGACATGTTGGCGTACTCAACGCCGTATAGTTATTGTGAAAGTCAAGCTGAAAGTCATTGTCTAATTGCATAAATGCAGTGATAACTACATTTTTTGTCTAAGTGCTAGTTTTGACAAATAGGTTTTGAATTTTAAAAGTGATTAATCATTCTAAGAAATAATATATATATATATATTCGTTTAAAAAATTTGATAGAATTTATTAATGTGTTCAATAGGGTGGACGAACTATTTCGGTTGACATGTTGGCGTACTCAACGCCGTATAGTTATTGTGGAAATCAAGCTGAAAGTCACTGTCTAATTGCATAAATGCAGTGATAACTACAATTTTTGGTCTAAGTGCTAGTTTTGACAAATAGGTTTTGAATTTTAAAAGTGATTAATCTTTCTAAGAAATAAAAATAAAATAAATAAATTTTTTTTTGTTTAAAAAAATTGATTGAATTTATTAATTTGTTAAGTTGGGTGGACGAAGTATCTTGGTTGAAATGTTGGCGTACTCAACACCGTATAGTTATTGTAGAAATCAAGCTGAAAGTCACGATCTAATTGCATAAATGCAGTGATAACTACATTTTTTTGTTCTGAGAGCTAGTTTTGACAAAGAAGTTTTGAATTTTAAAAGTGATTAATCATTCTAAGAAATAAAAATAAAGAATATATATATATTTTTTTCGTTTAAAAAAATTGATAGAATTTATTAATGTGTTCAATAGGGTGGATGAACTATCTCAGTTGACATGTTGGCGTACTCAACGCCGTATAGTTATTGTAAAAATCAAGCTGAAAGTCATTGTCTAATTGCATAAATGCAGCGATAACTACATTTTTTTTTTGTCTAAGTGCTTGTTTTGACAAAGATGTTTTGAATTTTAAAAGTGATTAATGATTCTAAGAAATATATATATATATATATATATATATATATATATATATATATATATATATATATATATATATATATTCGTTTAAAAAATTTGATAGAATTTGTTAATGTGTTCAATAGGGTGGACGAACTATTTCGGTTGAAATGTTGGCGTACTCAACGCCGTATAGTTATTGTGGAAATCAAGCTGAAAGTCACTGTCTAATTCCATAAATGCAGTGATAACTACATTTTTTGGTCTAAGTGCTAGTTTTGACAAATAGGTTTTGAATTTTAAAAGTGATTAATCATTCTAAGAAATAAAAATAAAGATATTTTTTTTTCTTTTTTCGTTTAAAAAAATTGATAGAATTTATTAATGTGTTCAATAGGGTGGATGAACTATCTCAGTTGACATGTTGGCGTACTCAACGCCGTATAGTTATTGTAAAAATCAAGCTAAAAGTCATTGTCTAATTGCATAAATGCAGTGATAACTACATTTTTTTGTCTAAGTGCTTGTTTTGACAAAGAGGTTTTGAATTTTAAAAGTGATTAATGATTCTAAGAAATATATATATATATATATATATATATATATATATATATATATATATATATATATATATTGTTTCGTTTAAAAAATTTGATAGAATTTATTAATGTGTTCAATAGGGTGGACGAACTATTTCGGTTGAAATGTTGGCGTACTCAACCCCGTATAGTTATTGTGGAAATCAAGCTCAAAGTCACTGTCTAATTGCATAAATGCAGTGATAACTACATTTTTTGGTCTAAGTGCTAGTTTTGACAAATAGGTTTTGAATTTTAAAAGTGATTAATCATTCTAAGAAATAAAAATAAAAAAAATATATATTTTTTTTCGTTCAAAAAAATTGATAGAATTTATTAATGTGTTAAATAGGGTGGACGAACTATCTCGGTTGAAGTGTTAGCATACTCAATGCCATACTTGCCCGGTGTAGTTATTGTGGAAATCAAGTTGAAAGTCACTGTCTAATTGCATAAATGTAGTGATAACTACATTTTTGGTCTAAGCGCTAGTTTTGACAAATAGGTTTTGAATTTTAAAAGTGATTAATCATTCTAAGAAATAAAAATAAAATAAATAATTTTTTTTTTTTCGTTTAAAAAAATTGATAGAATTTATTAATTTGTTAAGTTGGGTGGACGAAGTATCTTGGTTGAAATGTTGGCGTACTCAACACCGTATAGTTATTGTAGAAATCAAGCTGAAAGTTACTGTCTAATTGCATAAATGCAGTGATAACTACATTTTTTTGTCTGAGAGCTAGTTTTGACAAAGAGGTTTTGAATTTTAAAAGTGATTAATCATTCTAAGAAATAAAAATAAAGAATTTTTTTTTTTTTTTTTTTTTTTTTTTTTCGTTTAAAAAAATTGATAGAATTTATTAATGTGTTCAATAGGGTGGACGAACTATCTCAGTTGACATGTTGGCGTACTCAACGCCGTATAGTTATTGTGAAAATCAAGCTGAAAGTCATTGTCTAATTGCATAAACGCAGTGAGAACTACATTTTTTGTCTAAGTGTTTGTTTTGACAAATAGGTTTTGAATTTTAAAAGATTAATCATTCTAAGAAATAAAAAATATATATATATATTTTTTTCGTTTAAAAAATTTGATAGAATTTATTAATGTGTTGAATAGGGTGGACGAACTATTTCGGTTGAAATGTTGGCGTACTCAACGCCGTATAGTTATTGTGGAAATCAAGCTCAAAGTCACTGTCTAATTGCATAAATGCAATGATAACTACATTTTTTGGTCTAAGTGCTAGTTTTGACAAATATGTTTTGAATTTTAAAAGTGATTAATCATTCTAAGAAATAAAAATAAAAATATATTTTTTTTTTCGTTCAAAAAAATTGATAGAATTTATTAATGTGTTAAATAGGGTGGACGAACTATCTCGGTTGAAATGTTAGCATACTCAACGCCGTACTTGCCTGGTGTAGTTATTGTGGAAATCAAGCTGAAAGTCACTGTCTAATTGCATAAATGTAGTGATAACTACATTTTTGGTCTAAGTACTAGTTTTGACAAATAAGTTTTGAATTTTAAAAGTGATTAATCATTCTAAGAAGTAAAAATAAAATAAATATATATTTTTTCGTTTAAAAAAATTGATAGAATTTATTAATGTGTTAAATTGGGTGGATGAACTATCTCGGTCACTCCAAAATGGCCAAACAAAGAAAAGAAAAAAGGGATACGGAAAAGTATCGCTACTGAACATTCAACATCTAGCAAGTGTGAACCGAACATGGTGTAAATGCTCTTACATTTAAGGAATAAATGTATTTTTAGTCCTTGTGATTTGTAGTTTTGACAAATAGCTCCCTAAATTTTAGAAAGTGATTAATTACTCCTTATGGTAAACAAAAAATAACAAATTAGTCATTGCCATTAGAAGAGTTGACATAATCTGTTAATATGTCATATTAGGAAGAATTATGGCCGGCCGGAATTGAGGAAATGAAAATGGTAAGGTGATTTGCTGCTTATGCAGCTCTTTGACTAGTAAATTAGCTTCGTCTCTTGGGTTAAAATCTCTGTTATTATAATGCGATTCTCTCTTTACTGTTATTATTATGGCTATTAAATGGCCTAATTCTATCTCAGATTGGAGAATCAAGTCCATTAATATCAAAGTGGTAAAAAAACAAAAAGAAAAAAAAAAAAAAAAAGGTCTATTATCAGAGACATTAACGATCAGCTCAGTTTAATAAAAGCTAGAGATTGCTTGGTAAAAAACTTCTTAAACAAAAAGAAAAAGAAGTTTAAAGGGATAAAATAAAAAGGAAAAATTACAGTTTACCCCCTTAAAGTTGATAGCGTTTTTCAATTCGAACACCAAAGTTTCAACTTTTGCAATCCACCTCTCCAAAGTTCCAAATTTTTGCAATTTGACCAATTGTATCAAAAACTTCCCATATTGCTCCTAATTTTTATTTTTTATAAAACATTATAAAAAAAAATTCGGGGTGGCTACGCCATTTGGCCATTTTTGCACCCTCAAATTTGTTTTGTTTTGTTTTTTTTTTTCCCATAAAAAATAAAAGGAAAATTATATATAAAATCCTTAGGTAAACGCGCTTTTATTAAAAACTCTCTGGGTATTTTTTTTTGAAAATTTAGTCCCTGGGTCACTCGAAACTACTAGAAAACTCCTAACCGTCAATTTTTGTTAACTTCCGTTAGGCCACTCAAAACTCACCGTTTTATCTGATTAAAATATTATTTTTTTATTAATTTAATTTAAAAAATTAAATCTTAAAAAAAAAAAAAAAAAAATTGAAGGTGGCCACCCTTCAATTTTTTTTTTTTTTTTAAGATTTAAAAAAAAAAAATTTGAAGGTGGCTTTGTGACCTTCTCAACCATATTGCATGAAGGCATAAAATAATTACATAGATTTTGCATATCATACAACTTGAAAACCCTACAAAAAATTTGACTCTTTTAATTAATTGAAAGCATATAGATCAGAATAGGGGGTCGGAGCCATGCCCCTCCCGCTTTTAAAATTTTCCTTAAAATATATTTATATAGATCCCAAAAATTAGGTTTGATCCGTATCGAAGGCTTAATTCCTTATTCATGTTTTGTCCTCTCATTTCCTTAGGGAAATCCTAATTCCAGCCTTGATTTATAAATCATCAATTTGCATAGGTTATTAGAATATTATCATCTTGCACTTGCAAACAAACCCATCAACTTAAATCTGTAAATGAGTAACTACCCATTAGCATGAAGTTCAAACTTCATCCAGTTTCACTAAGACATGTGACATATTGAGGAAATTTCTTGGAGGTGGAAAATTCCTCCACTAGGTTTTGTCGATTTGTAAATTCTCTATGAGTTAGCTAAAATAACGAAAATTTATATATCATTTTGAACAAGTTAAATCTTGAAATGATGAAAATAACATTTATTTTTACGATTTTTTAACTACAAAATTATCTAACACGTTGCGTACAGTTTTGTAAAAAGAAAGCAATAATCATATTTGTGGTGTCACTTTAAAATGATGCTAAAAGTGTATAGTTTCACATGGTAAAGAGCTAATGTGAAACTTAATTAGCATTCATGAGTGCATTTGTAATCCATCCACTATAAATGGGATGTGTTATAATTTTCCTCTAAATCTTTGACTTCCTCATTTAGGCAACATCAATATCGTTCCAATACCACATATCGTTGCTAGGTTATTTTGATAACATTTGTAACAATCTAGAAAACGACCTATATATATATATATATATATATATATATATATATATGTTCTATTATTCTAAAATGATTAGTTAATTTGAGGTTTTCTTAAAATTCTTTATAAAGTTTAATCTGACCTAATAAGAAACAGAGCAATTATATATAAATTTCTTTATATTTCACTCACTCTACCTCAACTACTCGCCTTCCTAACGTGAGACTCGAGTGTTAAAAAACAAACAAAATAAAGAAGAAAAGTCAGGAAAAGAACAAAGAGTAAGTTCTCTTAGAACTAAATCAGTAAGTTAATCCTTTCTCTTTCATTCTATATTTGGTATTGAATTGATTTTCCTGCCTTCTCTTCCTCAGAAGTCAAGACGGTCGATCACGGGGCAGTTAATTAGCAACTTTTAACATATTGTAAAGCATATGTTAATTGATGTTTAGCAAGGTCTTCTTGACCCCATGAGGAATCATATGATGTTTAGTATAACACCGAAGCATTTTGAACATGTAAGCATAATCTGCAATAATCTTACTAATCTTGGCATGTATATATATACCGATGACAAGTCCAAATTTAGAGGATTAATTGACCAAAATAAAAGTTCAGATACCAAGTTGACAATAAATCCAAAAATTGAGGGGGATATATCACAATATGGATCTGGCTTCTATGCGGTAGTGAAAACTACCGCATAGAAGCGGTAGTTCCAAAACTGCACCGTTTGGATAAAACGGTGCAGTTTTGAAAAGTGAATAAATAGGATTTTTTTAAAAAATAATAAAAAACTATTTAGAAATTAAAAAATATAAAAAAAAATTAAAAATAAAAAGCAAAGGGGTGACCCCTTGGCTTGTTGCCTGTTGGTGTCGGTGGATGGCGATGAGGCTGTGTTTGAGGAAGAAGCGGTTGCGGTGTGGGATTGTTGGGTTTGTGGGTTGGTTGGGCTTGATTCGGCCAACTGGGTCTACTGTTTTTGCTGCGTTGTTGTTGCAGATGGCAAAAGCTTCCACTGCCCAGTATACCTAGGCCTCTTTGGATTCACAGCCTCAAATTGCTGCTCACTCGGAACATAGAATGAAGCGACAATTGGTGGAGAGTGATGGCGTTGTTGTTGTTGTCGTCTTGTTTCTATCGATTCCTCAAGTGGGTCTTTGGGAGAAGATGAAATTTGTTGCTGTGGTGGCGGTGGTGGCCGCCCTTTTGTTTTTAATTGTTTTAATATTTATAGTTTTTAATAATTAGTTTTTTTTTTTTATATTTTTTAATTTCTAAATAGTTTTTTATTATTTTTTTAAAAAATCCTATTTATTCACTTTCCTAAACTGCACCGTTTTTATCCAAACGGTGCAGTTTTGGAACTACAGCTTCTATGCGGTAGTTTTCACTACCGCATAGAAGCCTGATCCTCAGAATATATTGTTTCGATATTTTCATAGTAAGACAATATTAATGATTTAATGTACACCAACTTTCGAAGAAAAGAAGATGTATATGTAGAGAAGTGTTGAAATACGAGAAAGAGATAAAACACAGACACAATATATGACTTTCCTAACATGTTAGATTTGGATTTCGATTTGAGAAAGGATTTCGATGGAATCTATATAGTTTTTAAGGTCTAAATTAACGAGCGTATTTTATATATATATATATATATATATATATATATATTTTGAAGAGTATTTTATTTATATTTAAATATTAATTAAATCATATTTATTTTAATTTTAATAATATAATTTTTTGTTGAAACATTATTTTTGTTGCTTTTTGTAATATAAAATTACTAATTAAATTTTTATATTCAGATTTTTCTCATATATCATTTTCAATGGATCGTATAATTAATTAATTTAATCTTTTTTGTGACATTGTTGATCTTATCAATTTTATTTTTTATTTTTTATTTTTTGCATAAGCAATTGTAATAGACATCAATTGTCAACAAAATTCTATAAGCAATACGTGCATTTGGAAAAAAGAAAAAAGAAAAAGTCTTTTTTTTTAATATATAATTTAATATCTTAATTGGATCACTTTCTTCTATGAGACATGCTATTCTTCTATATATCTCACATTCATCTTTTTTTTTAATAAAAAATTTACGTCACCAAGAGATACCCCAATTGGTACCTCAATTGACTAGGACCACGCCTAATAAAATGGAGGTCACTAGTTCGAATCACTCTCCCCTCTCTTATGCGGACATGTCAAAAAAATAAAATAAAAATAAAAAATTCACCTTTGGATCTGTATGAACCAGTAATGGATTTAAAAAAAGTATGGATGGAGATAGATGTAGAGTTGAAAAAATAACAAATCTCTTATTCTATTTGTCAAATTTTTTAAAACAAATCTAAACCATCAATATCATTCAGATGTGTAATTCTATTTTTTGTATAATGCAAACATGCCAAACAATGCATTTGAGATTTCCATGAATGTGAAAATATGACTTTCATAAAAAGTAAACAAGTGGGACTTCTAAAGAATTGTGAACGTCAAAGAAATTATGAACGCTGAGACTATGAAATGTGAATATATAACGCGACATTTAATTAGTAATTATTGTTTTTTAACCATAATTAGAGACTATTTACTTACTTTTTATCATGTTAAAAACTTAAACAATTTTTTTTTAATTAAAACGCCTAATTCATTGTATAATTATAAATTATTCACCTCAGGCTTAAACCAATCGACCATGTGAACACAAGTTTAGAGAAATCGAATCAAGATCTCTCTCTCATTAAAAGGTTGAATACCCACTACGCATTCAATCAAAACTTTTCTCTTTAAAGATTCGGGTTTATCCAAACAAGAAGAACCCTCCATCATGCAATTGTAACGAATAGGATTCTTCCATTAAAGGTTGATTACCAGCTGGTAGAATAGATGAGCTCCGGCTTCATGTGAGAGTTCAGATAAGTTTACCTTAATTTGTATACTTTTTACTTGTGTAATTGTCTTGTGCGGTCCTTTGAGAGGACCAAATCACTTGTTTGATCAATTTTCAATTTTATGTAATTATTTCTGCACTGTTTTAGTTTATTTTTGGTCTATTGTTATAAAGGTTACCCCTTATTCGGTTTTAAGATCACTCACTCTTTCTTCTTTTCAAATTCGTAAGAATTTTCCTTTGTAATCTTTTTTCTTATTCAATTAAAAGAAAAAAAAAAAAAATAGGTCAGCTCCAAGATCTATCCGAAAACTCCTCTCTTTAAATTCAGCCAATTGCTGCACAAAGAGTCAAAGAACCATCTATCAAATAATAAAAACTCATAAAAAAATTAAATTAAAAAAAAAAAACAAAAAAAACAAAGAACTCATCAATCATCATACTCTGTCCGTCAAACACTCATGATTTGACAGTGAAAAAGAGGCTTCTTTGTCTCTATCCTCTATATATCTTCCCCAATAGTCAGAGCTGTGGTCCAGAAATCTTTCTTAATTATTAAGAAATAGGATGGTCATGATCATTTGATTTGGGTATAAGAAAAACGTATGGAGAATATTGCCAACAAGATAGAGATTTTTCAAAGCAATTAAATACAAGTATTAATTAATGGAGTTATATATATATATAAAAAATATCTTTTAACTTATTTAAAATAGTGCAAAGTGTTTATAAATATTTAAAAGGCACATTAAATTTAATATAAGTTAGTAAATTAATATTAATGACAATGAAAATTTAATGTACTTTTTTAATGTTTATAAATACTTGGCATGATATTTTCTTTAGATTAGTTTGAAGGAATTATATATATATATATATATATATATATATATATATATATGGAATTAACTGGATTTGTTGAATTCTTTGAGTTTGGTTCTTAATAAATTTCTTATTCATTAAGAAAAGAAAAAAATTGCTCCAAGAGAAACCAAGGACCCATGTTTCCATTCTCATTAAGTGCATGTTTGAGTGTACGTTTGATAGGTCATCTAAAAGTACGTTTAATACGTAACAAGTTTGATTGAAGAAAAAAAAAAACTTGTTAGGTAAAAAAAAACTAAAAGCGCTTTTAAGAGTCCACCCATAAATGGCCAAAAAACACTTTTGAGGATTTGACAAAAGCTTAAAAATGAAGTTTTTGCCAAAAAATGCTTTTTGACTTAAAAGTTTTATTTATGAAATATAATCTCAAATATCCTCTAATTCTATCCCAACATCATTGAGAGAGAGAGAAAGACTCGGTTGCGTTCTACTCATTAATTTTTTATTTTTTATTTTAAAAAAATTAAAGGACTGAGAAGCACTATTGTCACATCAACCAAGTAAAATAAATGTGATCTTGCAAAAAAAAAAAAAAGTAAGATAAATGCGTAATATTTGGCATTATTCTATAAATTAATAAATTATATTTGATGACTTGGGCATGATTTTTGGATAAATTTGTTGTTGATGCGTTGTACGTGTATGTACGTCTACCTTGAACATGGAGTATATTAGCTCATGTGAATACCTTAGATTTACTTTAAAACATCCTAAGCCAAACACAAACGATAATTAGGGTTTATATTCTAAGGCCAATTACATGTAGTAACCCCGCTCACTGCTGCCTGCTATCTGGTAGGGAGAGAGTGACACGGGGAACTTGCTGTATTATTGGACCAATTTCCTTGGGATGTAATTGATGAGTATTTAACTCTATTCTATTAATAAAAGTGACGCATTTTCAAAAAAAAAAAAAAAAAAAAACATGTAGTAACCCCAAATTAATTAATTAATTTGAGATGCTGCCATTACTAATTAATTTACTACCACATTATTCTTTTCCACTATATTACCATTAGCCATGGCCACCATATCACATACCCACCATTGATTTATTCTTGTCGGCTACTGAAACTACAACCTTGTGTCCCTTTTTATAAAGGGATTAGGAGCCTAATTAATTAATTACATCTTGATTAGATGTTCTACAATCAATCTAATCTAAGATGATATGTGATAGTACCACCCAATGACTTGAGTCACAAGCTTCGTAATTTTATTTTATATAGGGAATGGAGAGTTAATTTGTCAACTTGAAATGACCATAAATAATTGAATTGGGACAATGATACAAGGCTTTCCACTTCCAAATGAATTGTAATGAAAATTCAAGCACCACTTGTACTCATCTAATTGGTAGATTAATTTGTATTATGGGTCCTAGCTAGATTATTTGTCTCCTTCACACCATTTACAAGCCTTTATTACTTTTTTCTAACCTAGTAACTTTAGTGTAACTTACTGGCTACCGACGGCTAAGCGATCATGATGGATGATAATTAAGATATTTTATCATTGGATTTGTAAGATTTATATGTAAGACTTATATAAGTCCCACAAATTTAATAGTAATTTTGGATTGATTCTAGGATATAAATGTTGTGATGTTACAAACAATCTTTTATTATTCAATTATGATTTATTATTAGTTAAATATTTTTTTTATTACTATTGGGTCTTAAACCAATTTTTTACCGTTGAGTATCAAACCAGTTTTTATGGAGAAAGGGAAAAAAAAAAAAATGAAACATCTTTAATTTAGTTTTCGACCTTTTTGACCGTTGTTTGGAAAAACCGGTATTGACCAAGGTCTAAAGGGATTTGTCCATTAACAAGATTTTATGGCATTTAATTATTTGACCGTTTGGTCTATGTATCTTCAAGATTATATGTGTATGACCGTTGGTATTAAACTTTTCATGACAGTTACATATATTCATGCAATTTAATAGCATAAATCAATAGCCCACTAATTCTTTTTATAAAGCCACCAAAGAGCACTATAAAATATACTCTTGATATAGATTTTCATGAGATTTTTTTTTTACTTAATTATATATACATTATAGAAGCAAATAATTAGGGGCAATGTCCACCTATTGTCTTCTATTTATTGTTTTTTTCTCTATGTGGTTTTGTTTATCAAGAAGATTAAAGGGTTGTTCTACTAGTCTTCGTTATTGAAAGTGCGTCCTTAACGAAGGTAGACGCTATAGTCTAATCCTGGGAGGTTGCGTGTCAAGAGATCCGATCGCATCAAGTTACGTACTCCGAGAGGCACGAATCAATCCTTAAGGACAACGTTCTTGCGCGATTCTATAGCATATTGTGAGATCTTTCTATACTCTACTTTTCATCTCTTTTATTTTATTTATTAGAATGTTAATTTTCATACTGTAATTATTTTATATCAATGAGAATTTGTGCACCATCCAAAATTTTTTCCAACATTATGATCTTTTGGTTTTGCATGTAATAGTTCATGTTATAGATTCCTTATTATCAAGAGTGATGTTTTAGATTACAATACTATTATTGAATCTAAAAATATTATTTTCCTTAAGCATGTGTTTCCTTTGAAAAAATAAGAAAAAATTATTTCATGATTTTTATGTTGCTTCTAATTAAATTGTTGATGACGTGTGAGAATTGAGAAAAAGCAAGTGAGGTAGAACGGAAGAAATCTCGGTAATGATTTTATTGTTTATATTATTGATGATGATCTGACATGTTATGATGCATCAATTAAATCTATTTGATGCATTTTATTTATTTATTTTAATTGGTTAGAAGCTATAAGTAATTGAAATCAATTATGTCTAACCATGCTTGGGAACTTGTTGAGTTACCTCCTAAGACCAAATCAATTGGTTATAAATAGATGGTTAAGAAGAAGCTTAAACTGGGTGATACAATAGATAAGTAAATGGTAGACTTGGTAGCTAAAAGCTACAAATAAATGCAAAATGTTGATTATTTGATACTTATTTTTCGATTATTAAAATTACATCTATTGGAATGTTATTTGCCATTGCTTATATTTATAAACTTGTTGTACATCAAATGGATGTCAAAGTTATTTTTCTAAATGATGAAGAGATTTATATGGAGCAGCTCGATGGACTAGTAATCTCCGGTCAAGAACATAAAGTGTGCAAACTGGTGAAATTCTTATATGGATTAAAGCAAGCAAGCTCTTAAACAATGGCATTTGACAATGTGATATTGTCTAATTTATATTTGATTAATAGTGCAAGTAAATGCATAGCAAGTTTTTTTTTTTTTTTTTTTTTGGTTGAGAAAAATCCAGTTTCATTAAAATCAAATGGTGGGAGCAGATTGCTCCTGCATTACAACATCACGAATGCACTCTGGGGTAATCTCGATCCATGATCTTTCCTCTCCTGTAGATATTGCCAATTTGGCTAAAGTGTGCGCAGCAGAATTAGCATGCCTCTTGACCGCTAGAACCTGCCAACGAGAAAAGTTACAGAGGAGTATTTTCATATCTGCCACCACGTGTCCAATTTTGCTATAGTCCGGATAGCTTGAGTTACACGCATCCGGCCACGACATTCTGAGCGTCGCCTTCCAGTTGTACTGCCGTCAATCCCAGCCCCAGACTCCACCTTATAGCTTGCACTCCTGCCCATGCCTCCGCAGCACAAGGGTCCAAGAAACCTCGCCCCACTGCACAATAGGCCGTCACCACCAAACCGTTCTCATCTCGCACTACTGCTCCCATCCCCAGTAAGCCTAGTTTTTTGCCCACTGCTGCATCCCAATTGATTTTAACCCAACCCATAGGCGGTGCACCCCAGTTGGTGCTTTGTTGGGTCGTTAGGCTCTGCTCCCCTTGGTTTTCTTTCATGTTTGCTTCCTTGTACGCCACCCCGGCTTCCTTTGCTAATAGAACCACAACATTGGGATGAAGGAAAGTTCCTCCATGTAGGACTTTGTTACGTCTAAACCAGATTTTTCGTGCAACCCGCATGAACATATTTATGTCATCCTCCTCACAAGATGTAATAATACCTTCCATCACCTGTATGAACGCCGGGCCTTCAAAGAAACGCATAGCAAGTTTTATAATAATGAATGTGCCATTATTTGTTTATACATATATTGACAACTTGCTTAGTTTTTTATTATTATTTTTTTTTTATTTTTAAACTAGCATTGATGTTGTGCATGAAACTAAAATATTTCTTGCATATAATTTTGATATGTAAGACATAGGTAAAGCTAATGTCAAATTGGACATTAAAGTTATTAGGGATAATGATTGCATTATTTTATCTCATACATATTATGTTGAAAAGATACTTAAAAGATTTGAGTACTTTTATTATCCACCTATGTTTACACCATATGATTCAAAAATACACGTGGTTAAAAATCATGGTGATGGTGTTTTTGCAAGAAAAATATGCACAAATCATTGGTAGCTTAATGTTTTAACAAACTGTATATGCTTTGGTATTACATATATTGTTAGTAAATTGAGTAGATATACTCATAATCATGGTATTGAGCCATTGTGATGCTATCTTTAAATTGTTGAGATTCTCAAAGGGCACAATTAATTTTGGTTTGTCTTATTGTGATTATCCTACTATATTGAAAGGACTGCAACTGTATTATTGATTCAGATGAGCAAAGCTTACTACTGGCTATTATGTGTTTACTCTGATTGGAGGAGCTATCTCATGAAAGTCCTCAAAAAGACTTGCATAGCAAGGTTTACTATGGAGTCAGAGTTAATTGCCTTGGAGAAGGCATGAACTGAAGATGAATGGGTTGCCAAAGTTCGAGTAAAGAATTTATAATGAGAAAGTGCACAATATTATGAGGCAGCTTATTAAGACCGGTATATGTCCATGGATTTTGTGAGGTCATAAAAGAATTGTGCAGATTCTTTGACCAAGCCACTAGCAAGAAGGCTAGTGAGAGCAGCATCGAGGGAGATATGATTGATACCCAAATCATGACACTATGATTGATACCCAACCTCTGTGATTGGAGATCCCTCGAAGGTTTTACCGTTGAGTATCAAACCAGTTTTTATGGAGAAAGGAAAAAAAAAAAAAAAAAATGAAACATCTTTAATTTAGTTTTCTTCCTTTTTGACCGTTGCTGGGAAAAACCGGTATTGACCAAGGTCTAAAGGGTTTTGTCCATTAACAAGATTTTATGGCATTTAATTATTTGACCGTTTGGTCTATATATCTTCAAGATTATATATGTATGACCGTTGGTATTAAACTTTTCATGACAGTTACATATATTCATGCAATTTAATAGCATGAATCAATAGCCCACTAATTCTTTTTATAAAGCCACAAAGAACACTATAAAATATACTCTTGATTAGATTTTCATGAGTTTTTTTTTTTTTACTTAGTTATATATACATTATAGAAGCAAATAATTAGGGGCAATGTCCACCTATTGTCTTTTATTTCTTATATTTTCTCTATGTGGCTTTGTTTATCAAGAAGATTAAAGGGTTGTTCTACTAGTCTTCGTTATTGGAAGTGCGTCCTTAACAAAGGTAGACGCTATGGTCTAATCCTGGGAGGTTGTGTGTCAAGTGATTCGATCGCATCGAGTTACATACTCCGGGAGGCACGAATCAACTTTTAAGGACAATGTTCTTGCGTGATTCTATAGCATATTGTGATCAGATCTTTTTATACTCTACTTTTCATCTCTTTTATTTTATTTATTAGAATATTAATTTTCATATGGTAATTATTTTATATCAATGAGAATTTGTGCATCATCCAAAATTATTTCCAACAATAAATTACCCAATTAAGTCAACAAAATCATGATAACTAATTTGGAGTGTTCTTGATGTAGCCTTCTCCCTACCAAAAAAACAACTGTGTTTGTTCCCTTGCATGGATCATGCAAGTGAATTCGGTTGATATTTTGGGGCCTTCATCAGAATAATTGGAAGGCTACAAGACCTAATTTCTAGGTCCATTGTGGAGCCGGGGTAGAGCTATTATTAATTTATTTTAAGTGTTAGAATATATTAACTGAATAATTTTTACAATCTTTTTTATAAACTAATAAAGTTTTTTTTTTTTAAAAAAAAATTGATAATTTAACATGCTATTATAACAATAATCTCGAGTTCAATGGAACTATGTATTTATAATTCACTTTCTTTTATTCTTTACGGTTTCTATTAGCTTAAACATTTAAATAATAACTAATTTTCTTTTATTCTACCCCAAAAACATATAAGCAAGACCTTAAAACATTCTCGAGATTATTTTCATTTTTATGTCATGTCATAATATTTTTTGGGTTAAATATATTTTAGTCTTCTCAATTAACAATCATTTTTTTATAAAAGCCTTATGAATTGACATGTGTGACACTTTGAACGTCTGTTGGGATGAAAAATCAATATTTGACCAACGTATTCCGAAAACGACCTCGTGTTGACACTTAAAAAAAACAAAAAATAATAATAATAAAAAATTATGGTTAAAACCTAGTTTGTAGTTACAAGTAAATTGAATTGTAAATATACTTTGAATTTACTTAATGCAACTATAAAATACTAAAAACAGACCTAAATTATTTTCAAAATCGTGTAAAATAGATAGTAATAAAGATCAAAAAAGGCCCAATGAGTTAATAACCACGATAACCGATCTAAACAATTGCATTTAATACCACAAAAACCATGCGGATGCTATTAATAAAAAATTTGTGAGAATGTGAATATCTAAAAGTGATTTTTTTCTTTAAGACATTTAAGTTGAAATACAAGAAGAGAGAGAGAAAAGGTTCTTCTCGCTGGGTTTCTCTCCTAAACCTTAGTGGTGAAGTGATTCCCTCTACCTACATTCTTCGGGTGAGAGGCGGGGATTGACGAAAACAATTGGCAGATTTTGGAGGAACGTAAACGTTAGTCGGAATGGGAGATATGGCGGAGGATGTAACCAAGATGTGGGAGAAGTTTAATCTGTTGGAGGTGGAGAGTGTGGGAATCAAGACCCAAGAAGAGGATTTCGAACCCTTGGTGGTAAGAGGCAACGCTTGTGTGATGGGGAAGCTTTTAGCGGATCGTACGGTGGGTAAGGAGATCATTAGAATTCCTCTGCTACGAGCGTGGCAACCATCTGGGTGGGTATCGTTCAAATCAGTAGGAGCGAACACCTTCCTGATCGAATTCGAAAATGAATGGGACAAAATCCGAATTATGGAGGGCCGGCCATGGACTTTTGATGGAGATCTTGTATCCCTGGCGGAGTTCGATGGTCTGACTCCCCTGAGTGAGATTGTGTTTGAGAAAGCGGCGTTCTGGGTGCGTATGTATAATCTCCCTTTGGCGGGCATGAGCAAGGAGATGGGCACCCGGATTGGGTCGACGGTGGGAGAGGTGGAAGAGGTTGAGATAGATGAGAATGGAGCAGGCTGGGGCGAGTTTCTTCGAGTAAGGATCGTGTTAGATTTGACAAAACCGCTGTCCAGGGGGAGAATGCTGCACGTCCGTGACAAAACGATATGGATAGCATTCAAGTACGAGAAGATCCCTAGATTTTGTTTCAAGTGCGGCATCATTCGCCATGGTCGCCGAGGATGTATTGCACCTGGAGGGCGGAGGACGTTGGGGAATGGAGATGCGGCTCAGTTTGGAACATGGCTCCGGGTCAACCCAGGGGGAAACAGGAACGGAGGGGCAGGGAGAGGCAGACCCAACAGTACATGGCGAAACACAGCAAATTCTCCAGCTTACTCGGCGAACTCTGACAGAAGGGAGGAAGACGAAGGTAACAATGGCAATCCGATGGAGGCGAACGGCGGTGCATCCACGGGGACAGGGGAAACACTATCACAGCCCAACTCCGGCTTAAACGCCAATTTTGGAAAGTCCCAGCCACTATTCAATAACAGCGGGATTCCAGGAAATCCGTTGTCGCAGGAAAGGGAAGTAACGGCTAGGGAGAGTTATGAGGAGGAGCTAGAAGGGCAAATATCTCGAATTGATGAGATAGCGGGTGATCCGAGAGCTGGCATTAACGGGAATAACGAAGCGCCCCCAGCTAGCAGTCAACCCCAGCAGGCGAATGGGAAAGGCAAGAATATATATATGGGGCAATGGGATACAATTAAGAAGAAAATGGTTTGGGAAACTCTGGAAAAGGAAAGTGATGTGGCAAAACTCAAGGCACGCTCGGGGCACATTGAGTTTATGGAGGGATCCTTCGCGACACCTACAAGGAAATATCCAGTACGGGGCAAAACTAATTTGGGAAGGGCTGATTCTGAAATTATGCTCCAGACTGGGCCGTCTTTGAGTGGGCCAACCCATTGGAAACGGGCCAAAAGAGAAGCAAGTGGAGTTCACATTGTGGCAGCCAGTGGGACAAAAATGGGGAAAAGGAAAAATTTTGAAATGCAAGCTGCTAAGATGAGAATGGTTGAGAAACGATACAGACTCGTGGATGAGAGCGAGGAGGCGTGTAGCGACAATGGGGCGGTGGCTGCTGAGCAGCCCCGCCATACCCAATGAGTTTTCTTAGCTGGAACTGCCGAGGGCTTGGGAACCCTCGAGCAGTCCGGGACCTTCACCAAATGGTGAAAGAAAAGCGGCCCAATTTGGTTTTCCTTATGGAAACCAAACTTCACAATAAAAACCTTGATTTTCTTCGAATAAGACTCAATTTCGACTACATGTTTGTGGTGGATAGTGTGGGTAGAAGTGGAGGTCTAATACTGTTATGGAATGAAGTGATACAGGTGACAATACAAAATTACAGCCGTCGACACATCAATGCTCAAGTCAAAGTGGGTAGGAATGGAGTTGAATGGAAATTTTCCGGGTTTTATGGTCACCCGGAGGCAACAAAGCGGAAGGAGTCCTGGGCCTTATTGCGACACTTGGCCACATTAAACCCCGTCCCGTGGCTTTGTGTAGGAGATTTCAATGAGATAGTCAATCTTTCGGAGATGAGAGGAGGGGCAAAGCGAGCTAGATGGCAGATGGTTGATTTTCAAGAAGCCTTGGAGGATTGTCAACTATGTGACTTGGGTTTCAAGGGCCCAAAATATACTTGGGATAATGGGCGAGAAGGGGTGGCTTATACCAAAGAAAGGCTTGACAGAGTTATGGCCAACACGGAATGGCGAGTGATGTTCCCTGCAATGGATGTGACGGTGCTTGCTAAAAGGAGTTCGGACCACCACCCATTATTCGTATGTCTGAATGAGCACCGGCGAAGGACTTGGGGAAGAAAGAAGCCATTCCGCATGGAAGCCGGCTGGTGCAAACGAGAGGATTACAAGAAAGTGATTCATGACACATGGGCCGAGAGATCCCAAGCTGCTGACCCGTGGAGAGGCATTAGTGGGAAGATAAAACGGTGTCAGCGAGCCACGATGGTATGGGTGAAAAAAACCGTGAAAGTCACCGAGGCATTAATACAATCAAAAACTAAAGAACTGGAGGTACTACAGCAGGGTGAAACGGAAACAGAGAAGCAGGCGGAGGTGGAACTTCAAGCGGAAATTCAGGGGCTGTTGGAGCAGGAAGAACTAAAATGGAAACAGCGAGCCAAGGAGGATTGGTTGCAAAATGGGGACCGTAATACGAAATACTACCATGCATGCGCTTCCCAGAAAAAACGCTGGAAAATAATAGAAAAGATCGAGGATGAAGAGGGCTGTCAGTATTCTGAAACAGAAGATATAGAGAAGGCTTTTGTGAGTTATTTCCAAAGTTTATTTACCTC
The DNA here is from genome assembly GCF_965113065.1 of Corylus avellana. Lineage (NCBI taxonomy): Eukaryota > Viridiplantae > Streptophyta > Magnoliopsida > Fagales > Betulaceae > Corylus > Corylus avellana. The sequence goes on from NC_142496.1 coordinate 2,752,828, forward strand.
CGCCCAACCTCAGAATGTGGAGAACTGTATCTCAGCCATTAGCAGCAAAATCACAGAGGAGATGAATGATAAGCTGGTAGCCGATTTCACGAAGGAAGAAGTAAAACAGGCCTTGGATCAAATGGGCCCCCTCAAAGCCCCAGGCCCAGACGGGTTCACAGCCAACTTCTATCAGCAAAATTGGGCCACAGTTGGCCAGGAGGTATGTGATGTTGCCCTGTATTTCTTAAATTCATCTCAATTGGATGCTTCCATAAATAAAACAAATATTGTTCTCATTCCTAAGAGTAAAAACCCGACTTGTGTAACTGGTTTCAGACCAATTAGTTTGTGTAACGTGCTCTATAAGATTATCGCCAAGGTGTTGGCAAACAGGCTCAAGGTGGTTCTCCCCAGTGTAATCTCACCATTTCAGAGCGCTTTTCTGGCTGGAAGACTGATTTCTGATAATATTATAGCTGCGTATGAGACTTTCCATACAATGCACACAAAAATGTGGAGTAAGGTTGGGTTCATGGGAATTAAATTGGACATGAGCAAGGCCTACGACAGGGTGGAGTGGGAGTTCTTACAAGCAGTTATGGGAAAAATGGGTTTTTCGGATAGATGGATAAACCTAATCATGAAGTGTGTAAGCACGGTTACATACTCTATCATAGTGAATGGGGAATCGGTGGGGTGTATACTTCCAAGTAGAGGGATTAGACAAGGCGATCCTCTGTCGCCTTATCTATTCCTCTTATGTGCGGAGGCACTCAGTTCTATGCTAAGTAAGGCGGAAAGATTGGGTGTTATTACCGGGGTTCCTACCTCTAAGAAGGGACCAAGGTTGAGCCATTTGTTCTTTGCGGACGATAGTCTTTTGTTTTGCAAGGCTAATACGGTAGAGTGGCGAAGACTCACCAAATTGTTGGAGGAATATGAAATAGCTTCGGGGCAAAAATTGAACAAAGAGAAGACGTCCCTTTTCTTCTCTCGTAACACTAGCCCGGAGAAGAAGGAGGAGATTACTAGACTATCCGGATTAAAGGCTACCCAAAGCTATGAGAAATACCTAGGGCTTCCTACGATGGTGGGGCGGTCTCGCTATAAAGCATTTAAGGGAATAAAAGATAGAGTATGGAACCGCCTAAATGATTGGAAGACTAAATTTCTTTCCCAAGCCGGAAAAGAGATCTTACTTAAGGCGGTGGTGCAGGCAATACCAACATATTGTATGAGCGTGTTCTTACTCCCTATTTCTCTATGTAAGGAGTTAAACACACTTATGCAACGATTTTGGTGGGGCCACAAAGAGCAATCATCCAAGATCCATTGGATGAGTTGGGAAAAAATGGGCACTTCAAAGGATAAAGGAGGGTTAGGCTTTAGAGACCTTAATATGTTCAATAAGGCTCTATTGGCAAAACAAATATGGAGAATGATACAACAACCGGAGTCTTTGGTGGCCACAATCATGAAGGCTAAATATTTTCCTAACAGCTCGATATTAGATGCCAAATTGGGATCCAGACCTTCCTTGATTTGGAAAAGTATTTTGGCCTCTAAGGAGTTATTACAAAATGGAGTTCTCTGGCGGATAGGGAATGGAGTCGACGTGAGAATTTGGGGAGAGCGATGGCTCCCAACTCCAAGATCATTCATTGTACAAACTCCAAGATCAACTCCCTTGGAAAATTTTACAGTGAGCCATTTAATTGATACTGAAGCCCGTGAGTGGAATAGAGCTCTTATCTCATCAATATTCCTACCCGAAGACGCTGCAGCAATTCTGAAAGTACCTCTTAGCCCACTCTTTCCTAAAGACCGACTAATATGGCGTTGCACCAAAAATGGGGTATTTACGGTCAGGAGTGCCTATCACTTGGGCATGGAGATGAGAGCGTCACAACAACCTGGATGCTCGAAAACGATGGAAGTAGCTGAGGAATGGAAGATGTGTTGGAACCTGAATACACCAAATGCAGTCAAAATGTTCATATGGAGGGCAAGTCATAATTTGCTCCCCACACGAGGTAATCTGTTTCGCCGTGGAATATGTGATAATAATTTATGCCCTATATGCCTGAGAGAGGAAGAGACAGTGGCCCATGTTTGCTGGAACTGCCCTGCAGCAACGGACGTCTGGGGAGGGAGCAAAATTAAGTTGCAGAAATGTTCAACCGAAGGTGGTGATTTCCGACAGATTTTCAAGGAGGTGGTGTCCTGGTGTGACAAAAATGAAGTGGAGCTTTTCGCAACAGTGGCTCGACGTCTATGGATGCGTCGGAACGACCTCATCCATGGAGGTAACTTTACGCACCCTACCCTGTTGCTGAAAAATTCTAAGAAAGCATTGTCAGATTTCCAGAATACAAATAATAGCTTGAGGGGGAAAGAACCGTCTGGGGAGAACACAAATCAGACCCTCTGGCAGCCGCCACCATATGGGATGGTTAAATTAAATTGGGACGCGGCGGTGGATACAAAAGGAAATATAATTGGTTTGGGCATCATTGTACGCGATGAAAAAGGATCCTTCCTGGCTGCACTCAGCAAGCAATTATGCGTTGAGGTTAGTCCGGTAGGTGCAGAAACGTACGCAGCACTTCATGCAGTTATGTTCTGCATTGAACGTGGATACCTGAAGGCATGGTTTGAAGGTGATGCATTGCAGGTGGTGCAAGAAGTCAATTCAGAGAAACCCTGCGAATGTCTGCATGGCCATTTAACTGAAGCCATTAAGGAGGGCCTCCGAGGTTTGACCCAAACACGTTTTACACATGTTAAAAGGGAGGCAAATGCTGCTGCACATGAATTAGCTGTACAAGCCAAAACCCATGTCATAGAGACAGTTAGGTGGACTTCAATCCCACCATGTATCTATGGTATTGTATGTCGGGAGGAAATTTCTCCCCGTCATTGATTTTGCTCTTTTAGAGCTTCAATAAGAATCCTACAATTACCCTTTCAAAAAAAAAAAAAAAGTGATTTTTTTCCTGCGCCTACAATGGGCAGCCGAGATCATTCATACTAAATGACACGTAACCAATGATTGGGTACATCCGGCTACCTATATACAGAATTGTGTGTAAAAACACAGTGCACCAGTGCAATAAGACAGGACAAAAAATGTGCGAGAGAATCTGGTAGCAGTGTGTGGTCGTGAAATACTTATACAACCCTTTGTATCTGGTTTTTTCAGTGTGCAAAGCAACAAGACAAAGACAAAGAAAATGGATTTGAAAAAATTTGGTATCGTTGTTAGAGTATATTTGAATGACCCTAAAATTAAGGATTTGATTTTGATTAATGAAGATTAGATTAGTCTAATTTAGAGATTTGATTATGATTTGATCATCCTAAATTAAGAGATTTGATTAAGATTACATTTATGTGTAAGCTCTATAAATAGAGCATTCTGTATTGTAAACTGTTGGGTCAAATTTCGGCTTATTTGGGCCCAGTTCTAATTTACCGGCCCATTCCCCATACTCGGTCATTTATTTACTATTCAAACGAACTCATGTTCGGCATGGCAGCTTTATATTTAGTTGTATTATTGACACTCGGCCACCATGCTCGGCTAACCGAGCCTGAGGCAGATACTGAGTATTATTCTCGGAAATATTAGAATGTTAGAAATAAATATCTTGTTTTAAGTATCTATCAACACATGGGCACTCGGTGAGTCCACATTGTTAGATGAACATGAACAATTCGATGCCTATAAAAGGGGGGGTCCCCTCTCATAATTTCAGAAACTTCTTTTCACCCTCTGAAGCTGAATACTTTGCTCATCCTTTCTTCGATCTATAATCTTCAAGTTCATTTTTCCCTTAAACACTGTGACTAACTTAGGCATCGGAGCTCCCTCTGGCCGGACAACGCCGGCAGCTTTGATCCATTTTTTCTTATCTCTTACTCTCAGCTCGATGTTCGGTTATCAAATATTGTGTTGATCCTTTTCCACGTCATCATTCGGAAAACTGCTTCAACATAAACAATCATTCAATAAAAGCTTAATGTAGCCCTTTGGGCTTTATCTATGGATATAGGTCGTTGACCGAACCACGTTAAAATCGTTGTCTCTCATTTATTTTATTTCCGCAATTTATTTCTATTTTTATTTCATTATGAATTCTATCATGGTATCAGAGCAATAGGCTAACGCCATTGTCCTGTGAATTTCTTTTTCCTTCAATTTATTTTTGTTTTTTGAAAAAAAAAAATTGCACTGCTGCGTCCCACTTTGCCGCTGCCCCTTCGCCAACACCGGGTGAACGCTGCTAGCCACTGTCTTCCATTCCCACTCACAGCCCAGCGATTCTCACGCAATGTTTGGCCTTCCACGGCTCCATCCAGCTCGTCGCCGCCAAGCTAGTCGAAGACCAGCCCGTCGCCGCCCAGCCGTCACACCTTCCTCAGCACCGAACACAGCCTTGTAGAATTGTACGACGTCGTTCGTCTTTGGACTCTCCACCAACACCCAGCTGTCCAGTGGCCACCGTTACTACCGGATCCGGCATCCCAACCCCGTTTCTTGTTCGCCCCAACCAGTCACCCCCGCCATCCATGCCCGTGAAGCCCCTGCTCCCTTCAACCGCACAACAGCCTTCTGGTGCTGCCTGCCACCATTCCAGCCACGCTGTTGATCTTCCAACCTCTATTCAGTCGATCTTGGCTTAGAGAGAAAAGAAGAAAATGCCCTGTGGTGAGATAAGAATTTGAAGAAGATGAAGTGTGTTTGGTTCCAGGTGCGAGTTATCCTCACTTAATTGCAAAGTTATTCCTATTCTAGTTTAGGAATATGATATTTTTGTTTAGTTGTGATATTAGGACCTTTTTGGTTACAGGAATAAGGTCATTCTTATCCCAACTTATGTAAATAGAGTCCTTTTCAAAAAATAAATAAATAAAATAAAAAGGTTCAAGTTGCCCACCAAAAAAAAGGACCAAGTTGCCCACCAAAATTCAAAAGAGGCCAAATTGCCCATCCATTGGCCCATAGTTGGCCTATTTTTGCTCGGCTCTGTGGTATTGTTTAAAACCCAGGCCATTTCAACCCATAGTTAGCTCTCACTTCAGTCCAAAGTTGGCTCTCCTTTTATTTGGCTATGTGGTATTATTTAAAACCCAATGCCACTTTAGCCTACAGTCGACTCTTATTTTAGCCCAAAGTTGACTTTCTTTTTTGGCCCATAGATGACCCTTTTTGTATTGTTTTGCTATCTAAAAAAAAAAAAAAGGAAAAAAAAAAAGAGTCAAACTCAAGTTTTTAGGATCTTCTACCTTGAGTTTGAGAGATGATGTTAGAGTATATTTGAATCACCTAAGTTAGAGATTTGATTATGATTGATAAAGATTAGATTAGCCTAATTTAGGGATTTGATTATGATTGATCACCCTAAATTAGGGAATTTGATTAAGATTACATTTATGTGTAAGCTCTATAAATAGAGCATTCTGCATTGTAAACATGAAAGAAAGCAAAGAAAATTGCTTTTGGCGGAATGAAGTCTCAGCTTCGTTCTCATTGTATATATAGGCAAAGAGTTACAATTGTAATCAAGTTTGACAAACCCAAACTTGATACAAACTAGGAGACCTAATTCAATACAAATAAGTAAAACAAATACAATTAGAACACTAAAGAGAAGAGATAAGAACAACTATAAGGATAATACTAAAAGATAAGAACAACTATAAAACAGACTCTATTGGTTCCTTAACAGCCCCCCTCAAACGAATGGGAGGGGGAGTAACCATGAGTTTGTCTCTGAGGAAAAGAAATCGAGAGGAGGTAAGGCCCTTTGTAAAGATATCAGCACATTGATCTTGAGTTGGGATGTAGCTAGCACAAAGATCTTTGTGAAGAATTTTCTCACGGATGAAGTGGTAGTCAACTTCTATATGCTTGGTACGAGCATGGTAGATGGGATTAGAAGCTAAAGCAATAGCTCCTATGTTATCACACCAGAGTACAGGAGGATCATGGAGAGAAACTTGCAATTCTTTGAGTAGCATTCGAAGCCATGAGAGTTCAGCAGCTGTAATGGCCATTGCACGATATTCAGCCTCGGTGCTAGATCTCGAGACAACAGGCTGCTTCTTGGTATGCCAAGATACTAAGTTGGAGCCGAAGAAAACACAATACCCTGTAGTGGATCTGCGATCAAGAGGATCCCCTGCCCAGTCAGAGTCACAGTATGCCTAAAGTTGAAGAGGACCTGAAGTGAAGTGAAGGCCATGATCTGGTGTGCCTTTGAGATACCTTAGAACTCTTTTAGCAGCCTTCATATGTTCTGTAGTTGGACAATGGAGAAATTGACACAATTGATTGACAGTGTAGGCTATGTCAGGTCTTGTGAGTGTGCAGTATTGTAGAGCTCCAATGATATGACGATAGGTTGTGGGATCTGGTAGAGTATCACCATCAAGCTTGGTGAGCTTCTTGCCTGAAGTGCAGGGTGCGGCATAGGGCTTTGCTCCAAGCATTTGCACACGATCAAGTAAATCAATAATGTATTTACCTTGATTTAGATGCAAGCCAGTTTTGTCACGAAGGACATGGATGCCTAGGAAGTATGAAAGGCAACCAAGATCTTTCAACTTAAATTCCATTTGAAGGCCGTGGATGAGAGTCTCCATGATAGATGAATCTGTACCTGTTACTATGATATCATCAACATATATCAGTATGTAAATATGAACAGAGCCTTGATGAAGCATAAAAAGAGAGGTATCTACTAAGGATCCAACAAAACTAAGATGGAGAAGAGCTTGTGACAATCTATGAAACCAAGCTCGTGGGGCTTGCTTTAGACCATAGAGGGCCTTTTTGAGCTTACAAACATGATCTGGAAAAGCTGCATCAACAAAACCAGTAGGCTGCTCCATGAGGACTTCTTCATTCAAGTAACCATGAAGGAAGGCATTAGAGACATCCAATTGCTTGAGGGGCCAATTGTAGTGATTGCTAAGGATAGTAGGATCCGTATAGTGGCTGGTTTTATAACTGGACTGAAGGTTTCAGTGTAGTCAATACCATCTCTTTGTTGGAAACCCTTAGCCACTAGTCTTGCCTTGTATCTTTCAATAGTACCATCTGATTTTTCCTTTAGCCGAAAAACCCACTTATTCTTGATGATGTTTCGATGTGAAGGTCTAGGGCAGAGAGACCAAGTACCATTGTCAACTAAAGCTTGAAGTTCACTTTCCATTGCAGCAAACCATTTAGGGTTAGAAACAGCCTGAGCAAATGTGGTAGGGATAGAAGGCAAGTGTGTAGCATGAAAGGATTTTAGTGGATGCTTGGTTGATTTTAAGGATAGGAATAGCTGATAGTTGGGAAAAGACTTAGGTTTGGAGTTTCCAGTCATAGATCTTGTGACAATATGAGGAGAGGCTGGTTCAGTAGGTGCAGGCAAAAGCTGAAGTAAGGATTGATCTAGGTGGGGGATAGGATCAGGGGTAGGTGGTAGTAATTCGGCAGTAGGGGTAGTCAGGGGAGTGTTTAGAATAGGTACTTGTGCTGGGGAAGGCAAGGTGATTGGGGGTGAGGTCTGAACAGTATTAGAGTCAGAATTATTCATAGAGTAAAAATGAGAATGATCAAGAACAATACCTGTAGGGGAAGGATCTGATCCGTTAGGGGATGAAGATGCTGCTCTATTCTGTGCAGGGAACACCAATTCATCAAAAATAACATGTCTAGAGACATATACACGATTGGAGATGGGATCAAGGCACTTGTAACCCTTTTGGTGGGTACAATATCCAAGGAAGATGCATTGTTTGCTTCTGAATTCCAATTTGTGTTTGGCATAGGGTCTTAAGAGAGGATAACAAGCACAACCAAAAGTTTTTAAAAAGGTGTAGTCTGGCTCCTTATTGTAGAGTTTGGTGAAAGGACTTGAATTTTGGAGAGTAGGGGTAGGCAATCTATTGATGAGATACACGGCAGTACTGACAGCTTCAACCCAGTATTTAGAAGAAAGGTGGGATTGAGCTAGGAGACTAAGACCAAATTCAATGATATGCCTATGTTTTCTTTCTGAAACTCCATTTTGTTGAGATGTATGTGGACATGTGACTCGATGAAGAACACCATGTGTTGACAGAAATTTAGTAAAGTTATGAGAGGTGTATTCACCACCCCCATCTGTTTGAAGTTGTTTAATTTTAAGGGAAAATAAATTTTCTATCAAGCACTTGAATTTAGCAAAGGTTTCAAAAACATCTAATTTGAGTTTTAGAGGAAATAGCCAGGTGTATCTAGAGAAATCATCAATAAAGATAACATAACATTTGCTTCCATTGATTGAAGATAAAGGAGAAATCCATACATCACTATGAATAAGCTCCAATGGAGCAGTGGTAATACGACTTGACTCAATAAAGGGTAATTTTTTGCTCTTTCCTAATTGACATGAAACACAAATAGATTGACTCGACTTAACTGAAGACACAGGAAGGTAGTAGTTGTGAAGCAGATGCTGCAAGATTTGATGACTTGGATGCCCTAAGCGGTTGTGCCAAACTGAAGAAGACACCCTGATCCCAATTTGCGCAGTAAATGCTCTGACTTTATTTTTGGTGAAGTGTTGTAGCCTTAATGGGTAGAGACCATCTTCACTTGCCCCTTGTAGGAGGATCTTCCCTGTGAGGTTGTCCTTAATCAAGAAATAGGTATCAGTTAGTTTAAAATGGCAATTATTGTCACGACAAAATTTATTTATTGAAAGTAAATTTGTTGTAGCATCAGGACAATGTAAGATATTTTTAAGATGTAGGAGTTGATTTGAGCGAAGAAAAGAGGAAGAGCCAGTGTGGGAGATACCAAGTCCATTACCATTACCTACTGCTACTGTCTCATTACCCTGATATGGTTGCTGCAGAGTTAGATTTTCCAAGTCATTAGTGATGTGAGTATTGGCTCCACTGTCAGCAAGCCATTCATCTTCATCTTGTAGATCGTTGGATTGGGAAACCATTGCAGCAAGTTCAGATGGTGGATGTCGTCCTTGGAATGAATAATCCATGCGATGAAAGCAGTCCAATGCTTGATGATTGGAGCGGCCACATATCTGACAAAGAGGTTTGTTGGATGAGAGGATGCCAGGTTGAGAATTTCTCCTTGTAGTGTAGTTATTTCTCCTTGGAGTGTAGTTGTTGGGAGAATTGCTTCTTGGAGTGTAGTTGCTAGTGCTTCCAGTAATAGTTTTTCCTTGGGAGAAAGCAGGGGTTGGGAGTATACCAGGAGATCCGTTGAAAGTCTTCTTTGAGGGATAGGAATTTCTGTAATTGGAGAAATGTTTCCTTTGGTTGTTGAATCTCTGTTTGTAACCTGGCTTTTGAGCGGTCATGGCAAAGGATTGTGGTTCATCAATGGCAGCCTGATGTTCAATGAGTTGCTCGTGTCCAAGTAATTCAGACTGAAATTCTTCAAGAGACATAGTGGTATTCTTTGTTATCATGGAGTAGGTCATGACAAAAGAATTGTAGGTGGAGCTTAATCCACCAATGATGTAGGATACAAGGTCATCATCGGTGATGGGGCTGCCGGCGATAGCTAGCTGGTCAGCCAAGGATTTTGCACTTCGAATAAAGGTAACACATGGATTATTACCTTGTCTGAGAGTCTGAAGTTGGCGTCTCAATTGAGTGACGTGAGACCTTGATGGAGAAGCATAACGAGTGGCAAGGGTTTTCCATACTTGATTGGAGGTTTTACACCCATAAATAGTAGGCACAAGTGGAGCAGTTAAGGTTGCAATGAACCAACTGAGAATACATTGGTCTTTCTTTTCCTAGAGAATATATTCTGGATTTGGGACATCAGGACTAGTTTTGTCCGGAGAAGATGGAATAAGCTTTGGTGGGCATGGCTCAGAGCCATCAACAATGCCCATCAAGCCGTTAGTTTTGAGGATGGGCTTAAATTGAAATACCCATCCGAGATAGTTGCTGTCATCGAGCTTGGATTGACAGAGATGCACAATGTTTGGCATTGTGAAGGATAGAGCAGCGTCGCTGGATTGCGTCATGAGTGCAGTATCAAGGACACGGCAAGGAGATGCGGCTATGGTCTAGTGCGGCAAGGAGAAGAACAGCAATGAGGCTGTAATTTGGTGCAGCAAGAAGAAAGAAAGTAGGTGCGGCAATCTGGTGCAGTGCAGCAATGTTGGTGCAGTACAGCAGGTGCGGCAAGAGAAAAGGTGATCTGAGGGCAGCAAGAAGAGCTGCGAATTTGCCTGGAGAAGAAGCTGATTCCGTTGAAGAAGGCCCAAAAATTTGAGAGGGTCAAGGATCTTATTGAGAGGGGTATGAACCGTAAGGCTCTGATACCATGAAAGAAAGCAAAGAAAATTGCTTTTGGCGGAATGAAGTCTCAGCTTCGTTCTCATTGTATATATAGGCAAAGAGTTACAATTGTAATCAAGTTTGACAAACCCAAACTTGATACAAACTAGGAGACCTAATTCAATACAAATAAGTAAAACAAATACAATTAGAACACTAAAGAGAAGAGATAAGAACAACTATAAGGATAATACTAAAAGATAAGAACAACTATAAAACAGACTCTATTGGTTCCTTAACAAAACAATCATTCAATAAGAGCTTAATGTAGCACTTTGAGCTTTATTTGTGGATGTAGGTCGTTGACCGAACCACGTTAAAATCTTTGTCTCTCATTTATTTTATTTCCACAATTTATTTCTATTTCTATTTCATTATGAATTCTATCTGGTCGGGTTTTCTCGGTGTGTACGACACTTAGACTGGCGAATCAGGACTAAAAGCACGTGGAAAAACTGCATAAAATCCGATTTCCGCGCATACGAGGTATCCAATATTCTATTCCTGTGATTTTTTTTTTTTTTTCGAGGGTTGATAATTCCCATCACTACTGTGCATCTGCCATGTCAACGCTGTGCCAGCAGCGGCTGAACTTCTAGAGTGGAGCAGACGGCCTGCTGTGTGTAGGCTGAGCCACAAGCATGCGCCACCGTGGTATCGCACCGCCATGAGCCGCAGAGAAACGCACGGCGGTGGGCTCCGAACCCGGTGGGTTTCTTAACTGAATTAGCTTGGCCCGAACGAGCCCGCTGGCTGGCCCAAGTAAGTTGGCCCGGACCATGCTAATGGACCGGACCCATGAGGTCAGCCCACTCTGGACCCAAGTGAGTAGTCCTGTCTAAACTATCAAAAACAATTGTCAAATGTCCTTAATTCAATAACAAAAGTATACTTTATAAAATAAAAAAAATAATTAAAATTATATATAAAAAAAATCTAAAGACTAAAAAAAAAAAAAAAAAAGAAAAAGAAAAATCATTTTTTTTGAAAAAAAAAAATTATGAAAATGAATAACACTTTTTTTATTTTTTATTTTTTATTTTTATGTGTTTTTTTTTTTAAAAAAAGGCACTCATATGCAGGTGTGAGATTTATTCTCTAGTCACTCAATTTTAGCATAGAATATGAGATTTATTCTATTTGACTAATCCAACCTATAGGCATGCATGGTTATCTTGCCTAGGCGTTTTTAATAGTGAACGTTGGTAAAGTGGTTCTTTACAATTTTGGTGCACAAGATCGAGGTATTAAGTATTCTGTGTATATCTCTAACAATAAATTAAAACACTGAAGTCTAAGAATAACAAGTAAATTGTAAAAAACCACCTTTCATAATCGGCGACTATGATTACTCTATGATTTTTTCTTTTGTTTTTAATGATGGAAAATTTCTTCAAGGAATAGCCACTTAATATTTATTTCTGTTGGACAAATCCTAGATGGTCAGTTAAGATTCTGACTTTGTCAATGGTCATAGCATCAAAAAATTGTTTACGCCTAAAAGAATTCGAACCGCTTAATTAGGGCTCTTGCGGCAACCCTTATTTAATTCTGTTCTTGTTTAGTATATATATATATATATACTACTTACATTACACCCCCACTTGTTTCTGTTTTTTTTTTTTTTTTTTGTTTTTTATTTTTATTTTTTTCTTGTTAAGTCTGGACTTTTGGAGCGTGATATTTACTTGACATTGACAGCCTAGAACAAAAAAGGTTTCCATTAATGAACTAAATGCTAGTACTCCCTGCCTTTGATTCTTTCAATTTGAGCTTCTTCTTTTTTTTTTTTTTTTTTTTTTCAAGTTGCCAATAGAAAAGTTGATAAAAAAAAAAAATCATAATAATTATGACGACATGGTGATATCAGATATGATCGAGAGTGGTCTCGTAGTAATTCTACTCTTAAATAATGTGACAGAAGAATGTCAGAAAAGCAAACAGGAGATGATCACGTGGGTTAGGTGGATATCCAATAATCTATAGAAAAACATAGTAATTAAGTTCCAAAAATCACGTACGTTGATTTTTCACCTCTGGCTTGAATAATTAGAAGGTCGATTCCTCAGTCACGGCCAAATTAAGGTCACGTTCTTTGGTCCAGCTAGCTAGGTTAAGTTCCAACAATACGTATAATTTGATTAAAATGAAAGTCAAATAGAGATTTTAAAAAAATAATAATAAGGAAAGCCAATTATATCTGGTCAAAAACAGTGGCGAATTTAAGAATTCATTCTACCAAAAACATCAATAAAATAATAAAATATAATGATAAAATAATTTTTTTTATTCTCTTTATATATTATATTTTTATTATAATATGATAAATACAATAAAATAAAAAGAAATTATACCACAATATATGTATCACAAAAAACATATTTATCTAACTTCTTAAATATATGTTAAATTTATATATCAGTTACCATGTAGGCACTAGTATAAAAGTAAAAGAAAATACAAAATACAAAGTGCCTAAAATTTGAATTAACATCTTTTTTCTTAAAAAATGCATAAATTGTTTTTGTCTTGCTCATGATGTAATTTAAGTTTTTTCAGAAACCTGAAAAATAATTTATCTATTAGTTTGAATACTTCTCAAACTAACAAAGGCTAATGAAACATACTTTAATGATATTATAATAAAATTAGTAGCATATTCCGATAGCTATAAGCCTAAAATGAATTAGTAAAAAGAACAAACATGAGATTGACAATAATCTTTTAAAACTCGTTGATGCTCGACAAAATCTCAAAGTATATAAAATATACCTTACAAAAAAAAAAAACAATATTTTTTAAAAATAAGATAAACAAAATGATAAAAATGAGAGATATGTGTCGATCAAAAAGCTCCAAAAATTTCAATCAATCATATTATTCATTAGAGTTTGTAAATTTCAGTAAATTGCCCAATTAAAAATACTATACTGAGGGCCATCGAGAGCCTCCTCTCACCGGATCTCATACTGAGGGCTTCTTCCGACCACCACGAACGACGCCTTAAAATACCATAGACCTCCCCCTTTTTGTTCATTTGGGTATTTGATGATGATATGGGCAACGTCCAGGATCAGCAGCTTCACCACATCTCGTTGCATTTGATGATGGATCTGTAGTCATTGTAACAGAATCAGATCTTGAAGGGTATGACTCAAGTCTTGATTCAGGGGCTGTGGGAAGCGAGATACGGGCAGATTTAAGTATGGTCTGCAAGTTCTTGTTTTGGCTAAAAAGTTTCAAACAATAGCAATATAATTTCAAATTTTGATTCTAGAGTAAAGTAACAACTCAATTTACAGGGCGAAATCTGCCCGTATCTCACTTAAATTTATTGGCTGAAAATTTATTTGAGAATCCCTGGACTATAAATCCTTGAAGTGTAGTGATACCACTTAATTTTGAATTTCAAGCTCAATTGAATGATTCAGAGGATCAAGCTCACGTGACTGATTCACTTGCCTTGATGAATCTCAAGCTCAACGAATTATTTCAGAAGGATGAATGAAATTTGATTAAGATTAATTTCAAGCTCAACAGATTAAGTTCACTTGTATCCACACAAGTTGTCCGAAACAGTTGCAAAAGCTTGTTGTCAAAGCTGTTTTGTTTTGTTTTTTTTTTTTTTTTTCTTCAGGAAAAGATGAAGAAGGAAAAAACAAGCTTTTGGAAGAAAACAAATTTCAACCTCGGGAATAATGCCACCCACTTTTTAGGTGTCTTATTCTATGGCTTAGATATATAAAAGTGTCGGTTGGCAATTTCCAAGGCATTGCCGGGATCCTGATCCCATAAACACACCTTGCCCAATCATTCTCACTTTTCTAACTTCTAAGCAACCAACTATTGAAATATGTACAAGATCAGTGTTACAAATATATATATATATATACACAAAATCATATCAAAGAAATGGTCCACACTCTACACCGTACGCACAGACTGCACAAAACACGAAAACACGCACAGTGCAGGTGACAGGCGTGCAGCGCAACAAAGTAAGAACTAAAAAATAAAATATTTGTTTATCTTCCATTATTCCTCACTTTTCTAAGCAACCTAATATATACAAAGATCAGATCCGAACAAATTAAGAAAATATGAACAAAACCCAAATAAAAGAAATCCCAAAACAGAAAACTATGAACCTCACCAGTCACCCGAAATCCAAACAAAAAATATATATATCAAGGATTCAAGGTGCCATCGGTGATCGTTGTCCAAAGGCTCTTGCACTCTTCAGTCTTGCGAGTTGCGAGCCTTGTGGCCCTCACTGTTTAGGGGTGGCCGAAACTATCCCCAATGGTGGTTGGGGGTGGCCGATCGACGATCGTTGTCCAGAGGCTCTTGCAGTCTTCAGTCTTGCGAGTTGCGGGCCTTGCGGCCTTCACCGTCTAGGGTGTGGCCGAAATCACCCCCAATGGTGGTGGTTTCGGCCACCCCTTAGTCTCCATGGGGAAGCCACCCCCAATTATCATTGGGGGTGGTTCCGGCCACCCCAAATTTTTTTTTTTTTTGTTTTTTTTTTGGTTTTTTTTTTTAAAATTTTAAGTATGTGTCACATGTCAACATATGATTGATCCATGTGAATTTCTGTTAAGTTAACTAACGGTCAACTGACAGAAAGACTAATTTGGGAATTGAGATTTTCGGCTGTCATGAGGCAGCCAAGCGTCAGACATCTGACCTCTTTTTTTTAAAAAAAAAAAAAAAAAAAAAAATTGAAGAAGAGAGATATTAAAGGGAAATTCAAATTTAAGGTATTAGTACTAAATTTTAGATATTAGCACTAAATTTAGGATGATAAAATTCCTTTTAAGTGATACCATCCCTAAAGGGCCGGTTAACGTTTCACCTCTAGGTTTTAGTTTTAAATCCAAAAATAAATTTTGAGGCATTAGAAACTAAATATTAACTCATAAAAATTTAACAAAAAATAAATAAATAACAAAATCTAGCACGACTAGGAAGAGAGAGATTTTTCTACAATTTTTTTTTTTTTTTTTAATAAAGCCATATGAGACTTTGGCATACACTTGTTTAACTCTTGGCAACCTGATAGCAGGACTCCTAATTTGGCTTATTATCAAAACTATAAGGACCTCTTCTAATAAAAATCAAATACTAAAAAAGAAAAAAAAAAAAAAAAAGTAACGAAACTCATAGGAGTATTTAGTATTTAACCTCCTTTTTTATTTATTTATTTTTTATTAATGGGCGGTAACAAAATTTTGTTGAAAAAATACTAAAGAAATTTTTTAAAATTTTCTTTTACAAGTGACGCCCTCCCCCGGGTCACCCCACGTATATCTGCCACTGATCAGGTCGGTCAACAGCAATTATTGGTGGTAGAGGAAGACAACAATTTGTCCAGAATTAGAAAATTTGAGTTTATTAAACACGAAGTTACGTTAATAGTTTTGCAAAGTCGGTCAACTCTCTTATTGTTAAGCTTGTCTTGGAGCTAGATTGCTCTCTCCTTATATATATATATATATATACACGCACAGGAGACTCCTCTGCCTATCTTTCATCTCAGTTAAGTGTTCTTTTCTCTACACGTATCCACCCTTTTGTTTCTCTCAGGGGAACAAACTCACTTTCAAGGTGCCTCCCAAGGGCTAACTTCTTTTACCATGTTTTTTTGTTTGCTGCAAACGATCTCTTGTTTCATATATATATATATATATACTTGAAAATCATGTTGCATGTCTGAGTAGTATTGTCGGTTAATATTTGTTACATTAATATATATAGAGGATGTGGAAGTTGAAGATAGCCGAAGGAGGGCCAGGGCTTGTCAGCTTAAACAACTTCGTCGGCCGGCAACACTGGGAATTCGACCCTGACGCCGGCACTCCCGAAGAACTTGCTCAAGTTGAAAAGGCCCGCCACGACTTCAAGAATAATCGTTTTTTGATGAAACAAAGCGCTGATCTTTTTATGAGAATGCAAGTACGTAACATACCTTTATATATATATATATATGTTTCTCTTTTTTTCTCGTATAATTTCGTTGAGAACCATGAGAGGCTGTTATATACGGTTAATGTGCCACAAAAGTTACCGTTGGTGGTTACTTTTTTATTTAGGTAGTGTTTTTGTTTTTGTTTTTTTTTTTTTTTGTGTTTTTGTTAACTTTGGTTTGTTGTGGGTTAAAAAAACACACACCAAAAAAAATACAAACGAAGACGGAATTGGGGTGGCTGGTGTAGGGGCTCCCAATCCAAAGAAAAAAAAAAAAAAAATTCATAAGATCAATTTTTTTATTTATTATTATTATTTTTTTGTCTATCAGCCTCGGCCCACTAAAATTTTTAGCTCTCGACTCCGTCCCTGATTACAAACCACTAAAAATGCCGGACTTGACAACTCGGCCACTTTCATGATTCATCTCTTTTATTCTTATATGGGAAAAATGCAGTTTACTCTTCTGAAGTTTCAAGGGTTTTTCAATTTTAACTCCAAAGTTCAAAAATTGGCAATTTACCTCTTGAAGTTTAAAAAATTGGCAATTTAAACCCTCCGTTTAATTTTTCCGTCTAAATGGATGGAAATCTATGAAATTACATCACTACCCTCAAGCTTTTTTAAAAAAAATTTCATCCAATTTAACAGAAATTAGTAACGGAAGGTTTAAATTGCTAATTTTTGAAATTTAGGGGGGTAAATTGCCAATTTTTAAACTTTTGGGTTAGAATTAAAAAACTCCTGCAACTTCAAGGAGGTAAAGTGTATTTTACCCTTCTTATATGTATCAACTTTCTCTTGTACAGTGGTTTAGTGGGGGAGCAATTTTAAGGACAGAAATTTGTCCCAAGATGTCTCCCAATTTTCTTCTAAAATATTATTGAGAAGTGTAAGTTAAAATTAATCGTTTAATTAATATTTAATTACTTTACTTATAAACCACAACCTGAAAAAGACAAGAAGCAAGGTATCTAGTCTAGAGTATACTTACTGTTCAAAAGGTTTTGCAAGATGCCTTCAGCTTTGGAATTTAAACAATTTGTATGTATGATGTAACTCAAGTCTAAGACTAGCGACAAGAGTCAAAAGACATCAATAATAACAGCAAATTATCGTCAATGAAAATGATAGCTAGCTCATATATATATATATATATATATATATATATATATATAAAGGAATATCGGTTGGGAATATAAGTTCAAGAAAAATCAAAAAAGAAAAAGAAAAAAGGGTAAAGTCCATATACCCTCCTCAAACTATTACCCAATTGATAATGTCCTTCCAAACTTTCAATTGTGACAATGTCCCTTCAAAACTATTAAAATATTGTCAATGTTCCCCCAAGACTAGCAATAAGACAAAAATGCCCCTATAAATTTCTCAATAAGACAAGAATACCCCTATAAATTCAAAAAAAAAAAAGATTTTTTTAAAAAAGGAAAAATTTTAATTTAAAAATAATATTTTTTGAAAACAAAAATTTTAATTTTTTTTTAAACAGAAATTTTTATTTAAAAAAAAAAAACTATTTTTTTATTTAGTTTTTTTTTTAAAAAAATTTAAAACGAAAATTTTATTTTTTTTAAGCGTAAATTTTTATTTAAATAAAATTATAAAACAAAAATAAAAATAAAAATAACGAAAATTTTCAATTTTTATATAAAAAAAAAAAATCGAAATTTTTTAAATTTTTTTCTTATAAAATTGATTTTAAAAAAAAAAAATTGGCCAGCGTTTGGATTTTTTTTTTCTTCTTTTTGTTAGTTTTAGGGTTTTTTTTTTTTTTTTTTCTAGAAGTTTTAGTTTTTTATTTTTTTATTTTTATTTTAATTTTATTAAGGGTAATTTCGTCATTAGGGGGAACAATGACAATTTTTAGTAGTTTGAGAGGAACATTGTCACAATTAAAAGTTTGAGAGGGACATTGTCAATTGAATGATAGTTTGAGGGGATTATGTAGACTTTTTCTAAGAAAAAATATCAAAAATCTCTTAATTTGAAGGTGACATAATCGCACGCAGACGGACTCAGACGCTTCATGCTATATGGCCCCGGTGGTGGGTTAATTAGATGTGCTGGTGATGGATTGATGTCCATTACTAGATGGGAGCCGCACCCAATTGTAATTTCAAATAAATAAATATGATAAAATATTATATTTATTATATATATATTCAGTTTAAAATTTAAAATATAATATAAGAATTTAACAAACAAAATTTATTTACCCTTGAAATTTAGTTAACAGGGGCCACGCACATAGATGACCACGCCATTAATTTTCCTTTCATGTTTCCATTGGTAATTTATCCAATGTGTTTGACCTTGCTGTCTTTTGTTATTGGTGTATTGTTGGTATTGAGTTCTTAGTTCTTTACCTTTGCGGTCTTTTGCTTTTTTTTTTTTTTTTCTTTTTTCATGAATAATGTATTTTTTATACTTATTTATTACATTCATTAACTAATATGAGAAACTTTAAATTGCTTTTTCTTGTCAATTACTTAAAAGAAAATTTTAAAATATAGAATAACGTTAGAAATTATTTTTTATTTCACAATGATAAAAATATATTACCTTTTTACTAAGCTTGGTTCCAAAAAATAAAAAGAAGAGTTTCTTATGTCATTAAAGACAAACATCATGGCATGTTACAACCAACAAAAATGTAATTCACAAGCCTACTCCATGGGTTGTTCCCATCAGCACCCTTCCATTTGAATTCATTAAACGCCATCCACAAATAGACAAATAAAACTACCTACATAAGTACCATATCATTGAAAGCACATTAAACACCATCAACTAATATAGAGAGGTGAGTCTAGTGACGCAATTAGCTACCATATGAAAGCACAATGTACTAACAATAAATTTAAAATTAACTTTACTTAAGTCACGTCAAAATACTTTTTCAAGTAATACAATAAAGCAACTTCTAACCCTTTGGAGTGTGACAGCTCGTATACTTTTTCTTGTCCTAGTGGCATCCATTTGTTTTTGAAATGTATTTTTCTCGATAAATATATTTTCAATAACTTCTTGCCATTTGTTTTATGTTTATGTTTACACTTTACTCTGAGTGCATTTTTGAATGTTTTAATTGAAAAAGTTTGCATGGTTTCTGTCCAAATAGATAGATTTGATAGACGGATGATATTTTTTGCCAACATCAAATATATTGTGAAGGTTTTTTGTCGATTTTTAAACATTGAATGCCAAAACACAAATGCATGAATACTGAAGGGAGTTAAGTATATTTTCTCAAAAAAAAAAAAAAAAAAAAACTACTACAAGAAATTTTCTATAGTTTTTTATGGGTCAATATTTAATTTCACTATTTCTTTCTTTCAAATGAAAACTTAAAATTAAATATGGACTATTAAAAATACATAAAATCCAAATATATATATATATATATATATATATATATATATATAACACTTAAAAATCCAAATTTTTTGTATGAAACCTATCAGTTGAGGTGTAATAAAGGCGCTTTACTCACATGGACGGCTCTTAAAACATGCATTACAAAGTGTGATTTTGAATATTATAAAAAAACTGACTTTTCTTACTGAACATCAATTAAGTTTCATCTCCGATCCAACACTATAGAATCAATATAGATTATTAGATTCCTAGAAACTTTGTATTGGGCCTTTTGTTTGTAAAGCTGATGGGAATATCCATTTATGTGGACCATAAAACAATTAATCATAAGATAAAGTCGTTTCCAAAGCTGAAGGGAAAATTTATTTTTGTGGACCATAATATAATAAATCATAAGATAGACTCATAACACTTCGCGCTCTAATTTACTTTTGAAGTCTTCCATTACTACATGATTGCGGCCGGCAAAGAAAATAAGAGGATGTTCAAAAAATTGACCTTAGAAATTGACAACACATTTTTTCAAAAAGCTTAGACTTTTTTTTTGCGGTAGAAAATTAACTTTAGCATAAATATCATTAATGATTATGGTCTCTTTTTCTGGATCATAATCATAAGATAAAATAAAAAGCAACGCCCTTATTTTTGGGAATTTTCTTTTTACTTGTCCAAAAAGTTATGAATCATACAAAATTATTAATGTTGGGGTGCAACTTTGTTCACGTGGGCATCTCCTAGAATATATTTTGCAGGGTGCGATTTCGAATGTTATAAAAGACTTTGACTTTTTTTTCAATAAATGCTAATTAATTTTTAGATGAGATGGTCAAATGCTCGATCTAAAAAATGGCATTATAACATCAGCCACTAATTAATTAAATTGGCGGGTAAACTTAATTGTTCAGTGACTACATAATAAGTGTTACGTAAACTGTCACGTTAGTTTTTAAGGAAGTTGTAGTAAAGTTTAAGGAACTTGTAGTAAAAGTATAATACTCTCTGCGACACTCATATTTTTATGTAGACATTTAGATATTAAGTTCAATATCAATTAAAGATCATATGGTTGTGATTTGTGTTAGAATCTAGAAAATTTTCAGTTGAACATTTCTCTGTTTGATATGGAAAACTCACAGCTTAGGAAGGAGAACCCATGTCCACCAATTCCAGCGCCAGTGGAAGTGAAAGAAACAGAGGTGATAACAGAGGAAATAGTGATTACTATAATGAGAAGAGCACTGAGCTTTTATTCCTCCATTCAAGCCAATGATGGCCACTGGCCTGCTGAATCAGCTGGCCCCTTGTTTTTCCTTCAACCCTTTGTATGTTTTTTTTCTCACCATTCTATATCTATATATATATATATGCATCTTTATTCTTTGTTTTATTTTTCTTTCACTAAGATATAAAAATGCTTGCATAAACTATTACATTTCTTAATTCTCACATGCATTTTTAATAAAGTATGTAATTTTACAAGCAACCTAGTGACTTATTTGTTAAATCTAACTTAATTTCGTATTATTATGATATGCAGGTAATGGCATTATACATCACTGGAGGTCTCAATGCTATATTTTCACCAGCACACCAGAGGGAAATTATTCGATACTTGTATAATCATCAGGTTTTATTCTTTTTTTTTTTTTTTTCTTTTTTTTTGAACATAAGTTTGTGTCTTTAAAGTCCTAGAAAACTAAAAAATTGGCTAATTTTTAAATTTGTGTATTTGTTGGATAGAACGAAGATGGAGGTTGGGGCTTCCATATAGAGGGCCACAGCACAATGTTTGGATCAGCTTTGAGTTACATTGCCTTGAGAATACTTGGAGAGGGACCTGAAGATGGTGAAGATGGGGCTATGGCTAGAGGCAGGAAATGGATCCTTGACCATGGAGGTTTAGTGGCTATTCCTTCATGGGGAAAGTTTTGGGTCACGGTATGACCATTTAGAACCATTACCTTATGTTGGTTATATATATCTAGCAGACACTTGAAATTTATAAGCATAGATTCACATTCCATAAATGAAAATTAAAATCAGTATTTCATTTTGGTTTCCAAGATTTCTTGATAATATACATATGCAAGCAAACAATTATTAATGCAGCATATCTCTAATGTCCGGATAAAAGTCATTTAAAATGAACAGTTTAGATTGAGCCACCTAAGCATCTAAAACTAATAAAAATATTAAAAACAAAGGTGTGTATGAACCACCCCTTGTGGTGGTCAGCTAGCCTCTTAAGGAGTGGTTGACCACCGTTTTACCCTTTTGTGACCAGAATTGCGAATGAGACTCTTGGATCTCAATTCTCACATTCAACAGCTATCGGCCAGCTAGCCAACCAACACCTTATTTTCTTCAGCTTTAGGCACCAATTCAATTCCCAACTTAACAGATAAACCTAGACTTACAACTATTTAGTTTTGACACTGAATTAGCCAACACAAAACCTAACAAGAATGATGGAAGCATATTTACTTTCAACTGTATATAATGTTTAGCTTATTGTGAACTTGTGATGTAAAGTAGTGAGGTGCATGAATCTCATTGATTTATATATATCTGTCAAGTGAGAACTCAAATGTCTCATCTCATGTGAAGGTACTGGGAGTGTATGAGTGGTCAGGCTGCAATCCACTGCCCCCAGAGTTCTGGATTCTCCCTAAAATCTTTCCCATGCATCCAGGTTTTTTCCACTCACGTACATCTTTTTGTTGAAAAGCACATAATAAGATATATATATATATATATATATATATATTAAAGAGTTAGCCTTGGTGCATGTATCTGATAGGTGTTAATTACATGAAATGCAGGTAAAATGTTATGCTATTGTCGCTCGGTTTACATGCCAATGTCTTATTTATATGGGAAGAGGTTTGTTGGTCCAATCACTGAATTGATTCAAACACTAAGACAAGAGTTATATAATGAGCCTTACCATCAAATTAATTGGAATAAAGCCCGGAATACAATTGCCAAGGTTAGTTGAATCTTAATCCTTCTGCATTTCTTTTTGGAATTATGAAGATTCCTGGACAAATTTGTGCATGCATAAAACTCACCCATGTTGCTAGTTTAGGAGGATCTCTACTATCCGCATCCCCTCATACAAGATATGCTATGGGGATTTCTTCACCATGTAGTCGAGCCTATCCTAAGCTATTGGCCATTTTCAATGATGAGAGAGAAGGCACTCAAAGCTGCAATTGGTCATGTACATTATGAGGATGAGAACAGCAGATACCTTTGCATTGGAAGCGTTGAAAAGGTCAATAACTAGTGTGCTTGGGCTGCAGATACAATCAAAGTATATGATATTTTCATCAATGAACTGAATTGTCAAGGTTATTTTTATTGCAGGTATTATGCTTGATTGCCTGTTGGGCTGAAGATCCAAATGGGGAGGCATACAAGCTTCATCTAGGCAGGATTCCAGACAACTATTGGGTTGCTGAAGATGGCTTAAAAATTCAGGTTCTATATATTATCACCCCTTGCCTTTCATCTAGACTAAAGAAGAGAATAAATCAGAAAATAAAATATTCTAACATGGTCTTATGTGGAACAAGAACAAACCAATTAATTATCACATCTAGAAACATGTGTTCATGTTAATGTAGTCACATATATACTTGAAGCATTTACCCAAAAGTCAAGCCTGCAAAATCTTGGTCCATTTAAAACCAAATATTTTATTTTGAAATGTAATAATAAATGATGCCTGGTTTATCTGATGCAGAGTTTCGGGTGTCAGATGTGGGATGCGGGTTTTGCTATTCAAGCAATTCTCTCTTGTAATCTAAACGACGAGTATTGGCCAACCCTTCATAAAGCACATGAATTTGTAAAGGCTTCACAGGTCAGAAATATATATATACTCCTCACATTTTTTATTTTTTTTTATTTTTATATCAAAGATAATGCTTTAACATAATCATGTTATTTTCTAGGTTCTAGAAAACCCTTCTGGGGACTTCAAAGCTATGGATCGTCACATAAGTAAAGGAGCATGGACATTTTCCATGCAGGACCATGGCTGGCAAGTCTCTGACTGCACTGCTGAAGGGCTGAAGGTAATGCCTCAACTCTTTCAAAATAAATTACCAAAAATTTGTTTCAAAGCAGAATCTGACATTTGGCAAAACCTTCTCTTTTGCAGGTAACAATCTTGTTCTCACAAATGTCTCCGGACCTTGTTGGGGAGAAAATGGAGACACAACGGTTTTATGATGCTGTGAATGTCATTCTTTCTCTACAAGTAAGAATTCAACCTTTCAATTTCTATTTTTGACCCAGTTGACAATTAAGGCTAACTTTTGGAAAACATTTTCTATTTTTTTTTTTTTTTTTTTTTAGTTTGGTACGACCGAAAATCATAGTAAAACCGAAAGCGTTTTTATTTCACAAAGAAAATCTACTTCAATCCCTGTAATATGGTTTACAATTTTTAAAGCTGTGAACCATTTTATGAGTTTGAGCTTCTTTTTTCCGCATGCTCTCTCTCAAGTAGTTCAATTTTTTCCACCACCAAAGTTCGCTAGTCGTTGTTGATTTTCTGTACAAGGCAAACACTAGCTGAAATCATTTTTCTGAAAATTAATTTCATCGAAAACATTTTACATCAAAACAAACGAAACCTAAGAAAAAGCTGTTTTCTAGCTAAGTTGTCTACTTCACTTCTAAAACTTCATTATGTTTAAGCTTTCCCAGATGCTTCACATGAATAATTGACTTTCTTTCAATTGCCACTACAGGGTAGCAATGGTGGTTTCCTAGCATGGGAGCCTCAAAGAGCATATGCTTGGTTGGAGGTAACTTCTCAAAGCTTAACAAAAATCTTCATCTTTTACCCTGCACTCTTTAACATAATTTTTGTATCTATATTCTCAGAAGTTCAACCCCACAGAATTATTCGAAGATGCCCTTATTGAGAGAGAGTAAGACATCTTCAGCACAACAACATATATATACAAAGGTATTGCTCATATTTGCTTCCTAACAATAAGGCTGTGTCATGTAACCTTATAGGTACGTAGAGTGCACTTCATCTGCAGTTCAAGGTTTGGCACTCTTCAGGAAATTCTATCCTAGGCACAGGAGGACAGAGATAGACAGCAGCATTTACCAGGGAATTCAATACATTGAAGATGTTCAAGAACCTGATGGATCGTGGTAATATGTTTTTCTTTTTGGTCTGTTGATGTTGTTAAATCGTACGGAGACAAAGTTCGAACTCAGAACCTTTGCCCTGATACCATTTTTTACAGGTACGGTCATTGGGGGATTTGCTACACCTATGGTACATGGTTTGCTGTTGGGGCACTGGCAGCCTGTGGAAGAAACTACAAAAATTGTCCTGCATTGCGCAAAGCTTGTGAATTTTTGCTATCAAAGCAGCTATCTAATGGTGGATGGGGAGAAAGTTACCTATCAAGCCAAAACAAGGTATATATGCAACAGTTTCTTTCAATTTGAACGTGGATTCAGATTTCTAGCAATTTGTTTTTGGTGAACTTTTTAAGGGTTCTCTCACATTAGCTATCCGAATTGCTAACAATCCGAACTTCAAAATTGCTAGAATCTCAAAGTTTGTTTCTTTGTGAAAAAGGTGTGGACGAATATAGAAGGCAATCGTGCAAATTTGGTCCAAACCGCGTGGGCCTTGTTGTCTCTCATTGATGCTGGGCAGGTTGGTGCATCATTTTCTCTTCAAATATTTGACCATTTGCTTTGCATTATAAGTTTATAACATAGCATTGCTGCATAAAAAGACCAAAGAATGGAATGTGTTATTGAAAGAAGAAATATGAAAAGAAAAATTAAGATTTACACAAATGAAGTCAAGAAAATCTAAAGCTTAAGTATTCAATTGTGTCAAATTTTTGGGATTACAAACATATATACCCATAATATGTTGATTTTGAATGTTTTTACAACTTTAGGCCGAGATAGACCCAACACCAATTCATCGTGGAGTAAGAGTATTGATCAATTCACAAATGGAAGATGGTGACTTCCCTCAACAGGTAATTCATGTTTATTTAGATAAATTGATGAAGTTTTCCTTTAGTCCTGTCAATTAAATCGATGTATGTTTTTAAAGCACGTGATTCTCATATGCTTTAAGAACAGATGTAATAATGCTACTCTTTACACCGACTTACATGACATATTTTAAGTAATTTTCTTTTTCTTTAAATGGCTGACATAGTAAGCCACTTAAAACATGTAACATCAACTAGTATAAAATGAGTATGGTAAATAGGTGTGAAGAGTGACTTTTCTTCCCATTCAATTTGAATGAAAACTTTATCCATTTAAGTATGTCTTTGAGTTGGTCTTTTTTTTATTTTTTATTTTTCATCAAAATAAATTTTTATTGTTATTGGCAACAGGAAATCACTGGAGTATTTATGAGGAACTGTACACTAAACTACTCATCATATAGAAACATTTTCCCGATATGGGCTCTTGGAGAATATCGGAGGCGAGTTCTGTTTGCATGATAACCTGAATGCTTAAGCAAATGATTGCATATTGAACTTCAGGAGCCCAGGTTAGCTTGAAAGAGAATGGTTATATTCCACTACATATACAACCTTCATGCAAAGTAACAAATGTCGAGAATGCTTAATTACCAAATAAATGCAGAAAATTCTCTACTACTTGAAAGATGTAAATTATGTCATAATTAGTTTGATGTGAGACAAACCGAAACTCAATCATGTAATGCAATTAATATAATATATGTGGGTGTTAAATGTGTAATATCATGTAATATAAACCTTATTAGAATCAATATTTGAATTTATGCAGATAAGTGGTGATTTAGCATGATAATGTATGTGTTGTCTTTTGAGATAATCGATGATTTGAGACTTTTAATAATTTAAAGGAAAAAGTAAACATACTTCCCTCAAATTGCTACCCTATTGTTTAAAGAGCATCTCCAGCAGGGTTTTTAAACTAACTTTTAAGTTAAATTTAACAATTTTGGTGCTTCCGCAGACCTTCTAGAATAGCAATTTTCCTAAAATTTGGTTCAATAAACTTTCATATTTGAAAGTTCACTGTAACATCTTCTAAACATTTTTTATTCTTTCTTTCTCTTATCTCTTCTCTCCTCTCTCTCTCCCTCTCCCCCTCCCTCTCGCCTCAATCTATAATAAAAAATAGATTAAAAAATAATATTTAAATAAAGTAGATTGTAAAATAGATAGTCTACTAGAATTCATTGTGAAAAAGTAGTAGCTAAACTAAAAAAGTTGATTTTGAGTGGCTAAAATAGCCATCAATTGCAGGAGATGCTTGATTAATGGTTGTTTTTGCTTGGTTAGTTGGGTTGTTTCGTGTAGGAGTGTACAAGCGGTGTGGTTATTAACTGCTAATAACTGCCTACAAGCAACCTCTAACCGAATAACCGCATAACTAGAAATAACTGCAAACGGATAATCGCCTAAGCCAGTTTCGGTTACTGGTTATAAGCATTTAGAAATCCGGTTGTTTGTTGTTTCTTCCACTTTGTGTTGGGATCTTGTTGGGTAAACCGTTACAACCCGTGTTGTTGTACCGAGATTTTCGTGTGTTCCTTTATTTGTTGTGTTCAAAAGGAGGATTCATGATTTTATGTGAAAAAATTTATGATTTCATGAGATTGATTTTTACAAATACATGGTCAAACAATATTACACACTCAGTCTTTTGTATGAATTGTATTGAATAGTTTTACAGTCATCAAGGTAGAACCTTTAATGAATTTGTATTAAAGGTAGAACCTCGGCGCCTAAATGAGTTTTGTTTTTGGGACTTGTAGAATATATAGGCAATGTCCAACACATAAACTATTTAATTTAAATAAGGGTAAATTGACGGAGTCAAATTCGAACTCATAACCTCTAGCTTTGATACCATTTTAAATCATTATTTATACCATAAACTTAAAATTATAGAAATATGTAAATTTAATCAATAATTTAACATGACAAACAAATTTTCTGGACATGAACTCTGTGTGGCAATAAAATTAATAGTGTATGCTTCCAGGCTACGAGAACATGTTTGTAACTTGGAATGGAGGATATGTTTGTAGTTGTAGGGGGCTATATTTTCCACGCTTAGATGCGCCGGGAACAAAAGGCAACATTTAGGCAAAAACCGACATTTTTTTTTGTACTATTGTCGGCTTTTTCTATTTATGCTGGTAAAAATGCCATTTTGTATACCAATGGCATTATTAGCAGTTTCATCAAATTTTATTCACTAAAATTGTTTGTTTTTAGGTTGACTAATTAGGTGTCCAAAAGTGTAATTTCTTCTCGGTTGAAGCTTCGTTTGCAAGACAGGCGTTTGAACGGTTGCATTACATAGTGAAACCGAAGAGCTCCATTCATTGGGTTGTCCGAACATGATTAGTTACTTGAGAGCTTCATTGGCTTCACGTTTGCAAGTTCGTCTGAACTGGCGAAGGGACGTCTGAATGAAAGTATGTTGTTGCCACTTCGAAGTTCAGCTTAAATTTCTATAAAACCCTAATTCCGTTCGAATGAGACAATTAGCCGTCCCAACGCGACCATAGATTTTCCATAATAAAGTTTTCTACTTCAGTAAACCTAATTCTCTGTTACTTATATATAGGACTCTATAGAGCATGGTTTTTTAAAGCAACTAAGATGACAAATTTTATATTGCGCTAAGAGATGATTATTAGTATTCAGAGCTTCAAAGCTATTTGGGGTAATTACTTTTTCCCCTATCAACTATAACGCATTATCAATTTCCCCATGAACTGCCAACCTTACTAACTGACCCTATCAGACTATAATTTTCTTCCCCAAACCCCAATTCCGTTAGTCAAACTCGTTAAATTGGATGAAATATTCTCCTTTAGACGTTAAATCTCATTAAAAGATAAAAATGCCCCCAAATAAAAATTCAAACAAAAAATATAAATATATAAACTTTATAAATTATTATTTTTTTAAAAAAATAACTTTATACCCCTAAAATTTTTTAAAATTTCAAATTTATTCTTATTTATAAATAAAAAATTATTATTATAATGATTATATTAAAAAAAAGAAAGAAAAAAAAAAGTGACCTACGGCGAGTCACCTTGGTGACCCCTAGCGGGTCACAATCGTGGTTCACGGGTGACAAGTGACCCTCCAATGGGTCATTTATGACCCACTTGGGGTCAGAAAGTGACCCCCCGGAGGGTCACAAGGTGACCCTCAAAGTGGGTCACCTTTGGGTCACAAAGGCCTACGGTGAGTCACCAAGATGACCCGCTGGTGGGTCACAAGATGGGTCTTTTTTTTAAAAAAAAAATAATAAAAATATTATTTTTAATTAAAAATGATGGTATTTTAGAAATTTCACACATCTCTATTGAGATTTCACCGAAAATCCTAATGGAATGAGGTATTTGGAACGAAATACCAAAGTGAGAGATTTTAAAATTTAGGGGGTGAATTCAGGGGTAAGTGAATTTTTAAGTCTTTTTTATCTGTTTTTTAGTATTTTTATATTGATTTTTTTTTAAAAAAAATTAATTTATAAGTTTTTTTTTTTAAATTTTAATATATTTATATTTTTTGTTTTAGTTTTTATTTAGTTTTTTAATTTTGATTTTTGATTTGTTTAATTTTAAGGGTATTATATGTAATTTTCTTTTATATAGTTAGGGTATTTAGGTCATTTCAAAGTTTGACTAACGGAAGGGGGTTTTGGGAAGAAAACAGTAGTATGATAGGGTCGGGCAGTAAGGTTGGCAATTCATGGTGGAAAATTGACAATGCGTTGTAGTTGATGACAGGAAAAATGTAATTACCCCAAGCTATTTTCTCTTAGAGTGTTGTGTTCATCAACGATAAGAAGTTTATCGGACTATCCGATAAAAGCGAATTACTTCAAGACCACCCCCAGACCGGCCTTGGGGGTGGCCTACCACCCCATAAAATTTTCTCTCTTTATTTATTTATTTTAGGTTTAGTTTTTTTTTAATTATTATTATTTTTAATTTTTAGGACATGTGGCGTATTATGGGAGTGACACGTGGAAACTCCGTTAATTGGGACTGATGGAAACTAACGGAGGTATTGATTTTGTCTTTTCCCATAGGTAAGGTACCAGATTTGTTTTGTTTTAAAACCTAAGGGGAAAAATAAAAACGTTAAAACCGAGGTACCAAAAAAGTTATTAACCATATTTTTAATTTAACATTTATTTTTGTTAAACAACTATTCATTCCCCCTCTACGTGTGTTTTGGATTCTAGTTAATATTTTCAAAAAATAGTTAAAAATCACATTTTTTATTGTAACTACTAACTTTTTTAAAGCACTCCCAGCCAGTGGCGGAGCTAGAACTTTTATTCATAGGGGGCAAAATATAACTAACGAAATAATATATATATATATCTATATATATATATATATATATATTTCAATAGTAAGTGATTGAGTTCAATCTAATTAGGGGGTAGTATGAGAAATTTCAAAATTTATTTACGGGATGGGATGTCTTGCAGTTAGAGCCCACTGTACATTAATGAATTACCTCTTTTCATCTAAATCAATAAATTAAATCTATTGACGGCTTCAGGACTATCAAAGTATCATCTTATGAGTTAGAGTTTCTAAATGCACAATGATCATCCATTTTTAATGCAATATGCATGGTGAAAGGAATTTTTTTTTAAAAAAGAGTTGTTTCCCGATAACATCTAAAAAATCAATTTTGGTTAATTTACTTTGATGGAGATAGAGATTGTAAAAAAAAATCAATTATATAATGCAAAAGCTATTCCTGCAAATATGTTTTAAACACTTAAAAGTTAAACCGTGTATATCCAACAATTAACTAGGGAGTAACTTTAATTAATTATGATGCCAATTTTATCCATCTTCGAAAAAAAAAAAAAAAAAAAAACTATAGGTGATTCAATTTAATTATTATTATTTTTTAAATGTCAAATTTTGAATTATGATATGTATGGTAGTGTTGTTGTGTTTGTTTTAGCTTGCATTTTTTTTATTTTTAGTAAAGTTTGGCTTCCATTTCCAAAATAAAGACTAGTGACAAATAAGTCTCGTGGCTTGTGTATTGTAATTAATTGTGAATCTTTGATGTCTTGTGAATTGTGAACAATATCTCATCACTTAAAATATCTTGATGACTTTAAACATCCCAAACACACTTTTTTTTTTTTTTTTTTGGGGGCCATTCCTTCTTTTCTGAGCTTGAAGTCGAAGAATGAAGTAAGTTTCTCTTTATTTGTTCTAGATCGATTTTTTCTTCTTTTTTTTTCTGAGCTTGTTCTTGAAAGACTTGAAGGCTGGTCTTTCTTCTTTATTCAATTGTTCATCTAAGTTTTAATTTACTAAGGGCTCTAAGGAGTGAAGATTGAAACAGTAACAACAAATTTGATGGTTTAAGGTCAATAGCTGCAAGAGGATCCTAGAAGGAGTTCTACTAAGAGCATTCCCAATGGAAGAGCCAAATGCTACTTTTATCTAGAATGGCTCTTCAAATGTTCAAAAAACCTCCTACATTGGATGAGCCAAAAATAAATGTAAAATAGATATTTGATTAGAAGAGCTAAAAAAAAAGTTAAATGTAGCAGCACTTTTTAAGGGAGCCATTTATCTTTTATTGTTTTTCTCACCTGTTTTATCTTTTTCCAAAATCGTTTCCTACTTTTTCTCTGCATGTTCTCTTTTTCCCAAAAACTTTTCTTACTTTTAATAATATTTTAATAGAATATATAGAAATATAACTAATCGGATGTAGAGACATTTAAAAATGGCTTAGCTAAACTAGATAAAAGTGAGTTTTGAAGAGCCATTTTACATAAAAATATGGCTCCTCCATTGGGAATGCTCTAAGGGTGCCCCTGAATTAGTGGTCGAGAGTTTTTAGGGTGGGCAAGTTTAGGGCAAACAAAAAAATTTCATTGGAAAAAATGTTTTTGGGGGTTGGGGGGGGGGGGGGGGGGGGGGGCATGTGCCCCCTCTGACCCCTGCCGGCTCCGCCACTGCTTCCCGCAATCTCACAATTTTAACTATGCACTTTCATTATTCTATTTCTTTTACAAAGATTTGTTTATTATTTTTCGAACATTTATATTTTAGAATGTTTGTATTTTCTAATGGTCATATTTTTTGAATTTTTGTCTTTTCCTAATGTCCATATTATAAATTTTTTTTTTTTTTTAACGATCATATTTTTTTTTAAAATGAAACATGCTTTCACTGCAAATATCAACATTTCCACTCCAATTATCACTCACCTCAACCAAGGTTCATTTTCCATTCAATACAATTTTTTTTTTTTTGGGTGAGAAAACAAGGATCAGCTTGAGTCGGTTGAAGAGGCATTTATTTTATGGGGACAAGGACCAAATATTGATGAAATGTTTTTCAGCCACGTCTCCGTTTGGTTTATTGTCAACCACTGCCCGTCCGTTTGATTGATCATTACTCACTAGTCAAATGTCTTGCATGCTCGATCTACCTGTCAGTTCATGCTGACTTTTCCAACTGATAAGAAATCCATCCCATTGATTTTTTTTATATATGTTGAGAATAAGGTTGTATATTGAATCACAAAATATAATGTACAGAAGAGGCCTATATATAGGCGAATAATACAGACCTAGTAGAATAAGGAAAGGTAAACCTAGTAACCCTAGAATACCAAAGAAAGTAAATAATAATAATATAATATTACCTAACAGCCCCCCACAAGCTCAAGGTGGAGTGCGAGAGACCAACTTGAGGTTGGACACAAGATCACGAAAACGTCCTGGAGGATGTGACTTTGTAAAGATGTCTGCGAGCTGATCACGGGACGTGACAGAATGAAGCTGTAGTAAGCCCTGAAGAAGATGATGACGAACAAAATGACAATCAATCTCAATATGTTTTGTCCGTTCATGAAAAACATCATTATAAGCAATCTGAATAGCACTCTTGTTGTCACAGTATACAGGAGTAGCAGAAAAAAGAGAGACACCCATATCTTGTAACAACCATCGCAACCAAAGAAGCTCCGCGGTAGTGTCAGCTAGAGCACGATATTCTACATCTGTGCTAGATCGAGCAACAACAATCTGTTTCTTACGTCGCCAAGAAATAAGCGAGGTGCCAAGTAGAAAACAATAACCAGTGGTAGAGCGACGATCTATTGGATCACCCGCCCAATCAGCATCAGTATAAGCATGCAGCTGTATAGGAGACTGAGAGGAGAAATAAAGCCCATGAAATAATGTCCCCTTCAGATACCGAAGAATGCGTAGAACAGCTGAAAAATGAGTGGAGCGAGGAGCAGCCATAAATTGACTCACCTGATGGACAGTATACGAGATATCAGGTCGAGTGACAGTAAGGTAGACAAGACTGCCAACTAAATGCCGATATAAGGTAAAATCATGAAGAGGCTCGCCATCATGAGGAGTGAGACGAGTATTAAGCTCAGTCGGTGTGTCGACAATCTTATTGTCTGTAAGATTGGCCCGAGAAAGTAGATCAGATATATACTTGGCCTGTGTTAAATAATAACCATCTGAAGAAGATGAGATCTCAAGACCAAGAAAATAGTTGAGAGGGCCAAGATCTTTCATCTCAAAGTGTTGACTAAGAAACTGTTTAAGTTCCTGAATACCAGTCATATCATCGCCAGTGATAATCATGTCATCAACATATAGTAGAAGAAGTATGGTACCCCGGTCTGTGCGGCAAATAAACAAGGCTGAATCATAAGAACTAATGGAGTAGCCAAGGCGAGAGATAGTGGCGCTAAACTTAGCAAACCATGCTCGAGGTGCTTGCTTAAGCCCATATAGTGCTCGACGAAGACGACAAACCTTGTTTGTAGGATGTGATAATTCAGGAGGTGGCTGCATATAAACTTCTTCACTTAAATCACCATTAAGGAAGGCATTTTTGACATCCATTTGACAAAGTGACCAATGCCAAGAGGCTGCAACAGCCAACAGAGCACGCACAGAAGAGAGGCGAGCAACTGGAGCAAAAGTCTCCTCATAATCCACACCATATTCCTGAGTAAAACCTCTGGCCACAAGTCGAGCCTTGTACCTGTCAACCAGATCCCATGTATTGTTCTTTTGTAAAGCATCAAGTTCCTCTTTCATCGCAGCCTGCCAAAGAGGGTTAGTGGAGGCCTCACGAAAAGAGTGAGGCTCGTGCAAGGTAGCTAAGGCATGAAAGCAATGAAAATCCTGTAAATGGGAAGGAAGAGATCTTACTCGGGT
Source organism: Corylus avellana (assembly GCF_965113065.1). NCBI lineage: Eukaryota > Viridiplantae > Streptophyta > Magnoliopsida > Fagales > Betulaceae > Corylus > Corylus avellana. The sequence goes on from NC_142496.1 coordinate 2,786,815, forward strand.
GGATTGATGAATGTCAGGTGATGGAGTGCAGACTGGATCCTCGGATGGAACAGAACCTGGGAAGGCAGGCGAAGAACTTGGGGACGCAGGCGAAGCAGCGTCGAGGGCATCAGATGGCTGCAGTTCTAGCGAGAGAGACTCAGGCAAGACATTGGTGGTGGGAGTAGGAGAAAGAGGAAACTCAAAAAGGGTAGTAAAGGGAGGGGATGATGGCATGCTGAATTTGCCGACTTGTGGAATAGTGGATGCTCCCAAAAAACTACATGACGGGAGATGCGAAGACGACGAGACACAGGACCATAACACCGGTAGCCCTTGTGTTCCACTCCATATCCAAGAAAACAACACAACCGAGAACGAGGCTCAAGTTTGGTGCGCTCATGAGGCTGGAGTAAAACAAAACAGGCAGAACCAAAGACACGGAGATGATGATATGAAGGGATAGAGCCAAACAACCGCTCATGAGGAGTGCAATTATCAAGGATAGGGGTAGGCAACCTATTGATTGTTTAGACAGCCGTGAGAGTGGCTTCACCCCAAAACGGGGTAGGAACAGATGTGGAAATGAGAAGAGCACGGACAGTGTCTAAAATGTGCCTAAGTTTACGTTCAGCTCGACCATTTTGTTGTGAGGTGCCTAGACACGACAAGTGAGGAACAGTGCCATAATGTTCTAGAATGGCTTGAAAATCATGTTGAGTATATTCTAAAGCATTATCAGAACGAAAAGCCTTAATGGGTTTTGAAAATTGGGTTTCAACCATTTTGGCAAAAGTACGATAAATATCCAATAAATCACGACAAGATTTCATTAAAAACACCCAAGTGTAACGAGAGAAATCATCAACAAAAATAACAAAATAACGTGAGCCACTCATACTAGCAACAGGAGAAGGTCCCCAAACATCAGAATGAATTAAATCAAAAGAAGCAGTAGCATGAGAGTCACTATTATTAAATGGCAAAGCCGGTTGTTTACCAAGTTGACATGAACTATAATCAAAATAATTATTGGAAACTGAACCTAACAAACCCTTTGAAGCTAAAAATTGAACGCGAGAGGCAGATGCATGACCAAGACGCGAATGCCAAAGTGCAAGAGATTGTGATGATGAAGAGGCTGCAGCAGAGATGCCTGTGGCAGGGAGATGTAAGGATGATAGTTCGAACATACGCCCAATTCTACGCCCGGTCCCAATGGTCTGACTCGTACGAGGATCCTGTACATGCACACCAGAAAAGTCAAAAACAAGTCTATATCCAAGTTGACACAGTTGGCCAACAGAAAGAAGATTGAAGGATAATCCAGGCATATGAAAAACTTCAGGAACAGAAAGGGAAGGTGTATTGATAGTGCCTATATTTTTAACAGTCAGAATGGAGCCATCAGCTGTGCGAATGAATGAAGAATGAGGTGAAGGTACAGATGTGGTAGAGGAAGTAGGGTTAGGTGTCATGTGATTGCAACAAGCAGAGTCAAAGAGCCAAGAGGAAGAGGTACCTGGCAAAATTGAGAGGACAGAGGAAGATGCATTACCAGAACGAGATAGGACGACCTGGTTGACTATTGTCTCGAAGTCAGCAGCAGATAAGGTGACACTGGATCCTGATGCGTGGCCAGAGGGGGCAACTGAAGCGGGAGCAGCTGGAGATGAACCACTCTCAGTATGAGCAACTGCTGCTGTGGGTGCATTAGATCTTCCCTTACGCCAACACTTGTCAATAGTGTGCCCTCGACGTCGACAATAGCGACAGTAATTATTATCGCGAGACTTAGGAGGGAGTCGAGAAGTACCTGACTTGTCATAATACTCTCGCTGGAATGACGAGAAGCCAGAGGATGGTGCAGCCAACACTGTATGACTAGGCTGAGAGCGCATAGTCTGCGATCTAGTCTCGGCACGGACAAGTTCGAAGATGGCAGTGTCCAAAGTGGGAAGAGGAGAACGATGTAATAGTTGCACACGAACAGGCTCAAAATCATCACGCAAAGCCATCAAAAATTGGTGAAGACGATGTTGATCTCTACGGGTAACATACATCTGAGCATCAGTGGGATCCTTCCAAATAGGATCAGAAACAACAATTTGGTTCCACAAGAATTGCATGGGGGCAAGAAAATCATTGATACTCTGACCAGATTCCTGCCTGCGATGGAAAAGTTCAAACAAAAGCTGATACTCGTGAGCACCATCTACAGAAGAATAACGAGAAGCAAGCATATCCCAAGCACCCTTTGCTTCATCAAAGCTGCCAAACAGTGCAGAAATAGATGGGATAGTGGTATTATGGAACCATGTAAGAATCTGATGATGTTTGCTATCCCAATCAATAAGATGAGTGGTAAAAGCCTCATCTGCCTCAGAATCCTTTTTAACTGGCTTTTGGATCTCACCAGTGACATAAAGCCAAAGCTTGCGGCCTTTAAGAAAGCTGCGCATAGATTGAGACCACAACATATAGTTTGTTCCATCCAATACAGTCTGAACATGATGAAAAATCTCGTTTTGTGCCATCTGGAAGGCTCAAATGCAAAAACAAACTACAAATATGAAATCAGGACGAAAAAATAGGTAACAAAGCACCTGGTCAACTCTGGAAGTCAACAAAAAGTCAACAGTCAACAGTCAAAGTCAACACTGACATGGCACTAATGACGTGGCAAGTTCTGACTTGATACTGCTAACGTGGCACACAGGCTGACGTGACACGTAATGCTGACGTGTCACAAGGATGACGTGTCACCAGTGACGTGGCAATGATGACGCAGCACGTATGGCTGACGTGGCACGTAGGTGCGATGGCGCGTGTGGTACACACGCGAACAAAGGAGGCGTGGATCTGACGCGTGGAACTTCTGGGGGCGCGTGCATCGTCGTATGGAAGATCTGAGGCTTGTTCTGGAATCCTCTTGAGCAGATCTATCGATCGGTGTTCTGAGAGAAGAAATCGGACCACCGTGGCGGCCGGTGGCTGGACGGCAGTGGCGGAATTGCCGAACCTTTGGGCGGCGCGTGAGGGCGCGTGAGGGCTCCAATGTGGCTGTGTGCAGCAGCTCTGGGACGGTTGTCTTCCGGGCTTTCAAGCGGTATAGTGATACGTTGAAAACCTCGAGGAGAAGATAGAGAACCATGAGGATCATAGAGAAGGATTCGCTGGATAACACTGGCGGCGCCGGAGGATAAATATTTAGACGCGAAAAAAAAAAAATTTGAGGTGATTCAGAACCTGTGCTCTGATACCCTGTTGAGAATAAGGTTGTATATTGAATCACAAAATATAATGTACAGAAGAGGCCTATATATAGGCGAATAATACAGACCTAGTACAATAAGGAAAGGTAAACCTAGTAACCCTAGAATACCAAAGAAAGTAAATAATAATAACATAATATTATCTAACAATATATATATATATCTTGTCCGAGTATTTTATAAAAATTTGAGGGGGTATAAATCCTATTTTATCAATGTTAATGGTAAGAGGGAAATATATTGTAACAAATTAAAAGTTTAAGAGATGAAATTGAGAGGTTTATATACTACATTTTTATCCTACAACTATTTTACAATGTTGAAGTAGCAGTTCTAACCAACCTTTATTTATTTATTTATTAACAAAGAGTGATCTAATGATTTGTTGGAACTGCCAAATCATCATTGTGAGATAAAAATATAATTTTTATCATATATATATATATATATATATATATATATATATAAGAAAATGTTATGTATTACAGCTCTATCTCACTATGTAATGCCCCGAGAAAAAATTAATTGATAATCGATTCCTCGACATGTCACCCCATTTCCATTTGGATGAAATCGAAACACATGAAAACGTAGTGCTCTCATGAGAGAACATACAACAAAAGACTTATTGCATATCGTACAAGAAGATAGTCAATATTCATAACTTGTTAAAAAAATACCGTAGCGAAACTAAAAGCACCAAGTCACAAACATAGATAATATCTAGAGTTTCGGTTTAAAACTGAACATCAAGTCAAAAGCAAAATATTACAAACCAAATCTAATAGTCATAAGGGAATCGATAGAGAAAGATAACGATTATCCAAAACGAAAGAAATCCTCAATATCAAATACTACATATAATGAACTCTCAAGGATATACAACCCAACTACGTAGTATATACCATCCTCCATCATAGCTACCAACTATGATTCAGATTCAAAGATCATCCAAGGACATCCTCATGCTTGGTCGTGCAAGTACGACCCTCAAAAGTACAACCAGCTATAAAACAACACATGTTTTACAGGTGGAACGATACTAGTGTACTTCTACAGCGTATTGAGTATAATATACAGGAATAACGAGTTATCATATGGTAAACTCAGTTGTTTAGAAAAAGGTTCGCAAATCACGGGGAATGATAAAATGAGATTCTTAGTTTAATTATAGCATAACATGATGAAGCAATATAAATATTGTATACAATAAATAAGAGAACCATATCATAGTTCAACTGCATATGGTATATCCAAGCTCTTAACCCCTTCTTGGTAGGGTTGGCGTTATCCCGAGAAACGTGTAATATAATACTAGTGCCCCAAATATTGTCATGTATCGTCATTATTAGTAGTCCGACCAAATTTAAACCTCGGGTGATCCACACCATTAACGATGTTGTAGTTATGATCCCGTCCGTACATGGTGCATCAGTCACCTATAAATCTACTAGATCCAATACCAAACATAAAATAAATCTCTTTGACCATAAGGATAACTCATATAATAGTAAGCCAATGTATGTTATCTCGCATAGTACGGTGTATCATGTCATATAATACAATTATTCACATCTGTTACCTACATGTATTTACAAAATCCACATATTTCAACCTTTTATTATTCATCAATCATTTCACAAAAGTGGATTTCACATACTTCTAAAATATATTTTGTGTGAGTTGTAAATATGCGCGTTTCATACATAAAATAATCGTTTCGTGTAAGAATTCAAATAACAAGTATCTATGTGATTTTTACTCACATTGGTCTTGGTTTTCCACCGAATAATCGCTTGGACAATCTCCAACTTCCAAATCTATGAAAGGATTTATTATTAGTCTCCAATCTAGATGGAAATACCCTTGAATCGAAACTATGGGCAAAATGCTCATTATATCTGATCATCAAACATTCGGTTAACCCCTCGATCATTCAGCCTTCATCGTTTGACATTCGGAAATCGTGCAGAATCTTCATTTTCTAAAATGGTCCGAACTTTACCTATTCTAACATGACCTAAGGCTCTTTTAAGACACTTAACATTGTTCTAAACCATAATAATACGGGTTGGCAATTTTGACACGACTCGGGAACCCGACACGAACACGACACGAAGTTAACAGGTATTGGGTTTGGGCTTATCGGGTTCGGGTCTTAATCGGGTCTACCTGATTAAGACACGATTAAATTCGTGTCTGTCGGGTCAACCAGTCGGGTCCGCGGGTCGACCCGCCAGACACGTTTAATAAATGGGTCTGGCGGGTCAATCGGGTCTAGCGGGTCAACCGGGTCTGACGGGTCAATCGGGTCTGGCGGGTCTCGGGTGACCTGCCAGACCCATTTAATTTTTTATTATTATTATTATTATATTTTTTTTATAAAAAAACCTATGTCTAAGTTCTAACTAAGTTAACCCTAACACTTACTGACTCACTCACAGCTTCATTTCACTCTTCACTTCACAACTTCACAGTTTTCACTTCACTGGCCTATTCCTTGTTTTTCCGTTACTTTTTCTATGTGGGTATATATATTAAACATTATCTTTTAAATCATTATTTATATATTAGAACATTCTCTTTTAAAATTTTTTATTCTTCTTGGATGGTTAGGATAAATTTGACTAGTTCTTTGGCCTAAGAGATACCTTTATTAAATTATTTTTTTCAATTTTGATTAAAGTTTTTTTTTTTAAAAAAAAAACGGGTCGGGTTGGGTCGTGTTGTGTCTACCCGATATGACCCGGTTATGCTAAACGGGTTAAGCGGGTCGTGTCGGGTTACCCGGATATTTTTCGTGTTATAATCGTGTCAGACCCGCTAACCCGTTTAGCTAAACGGGTCGTGTTCGTGTTTCGGGTAATCGGGTCGCGAGTTTTAACGGGTCCTAATCGGGTCTACCCGATTACCCGTTTTGCCAGCCCTAAATTAATACCTCAATGCACAACAAAATACGTCCATAACCATTAAGCGACTAGCCATCATTAATCACATGTGAAAACTTAAAACAACCCTACAATATTCAACCCAAAACCTAGATCTACAAGTTAAGGTTGTCTAATCCACCAAAACAACATTAATAGAAGCTAATCATGCTAATAACAACAAGATAAGGGTACACAAGATTAAGTTGAAGAAGTTAACTCCTTTGAAGAATAAACCACAAGAAAGCTCTTTCTCACTCTATACCTCTCTCTCACTCACTCACTCTAGGGCTCTCTTAGCTCAAAAGGGTGAAAATAGGGCTTAAGGGATGAAAGGTCCTATTTAGAGCCTACCATGTGTGTCCAAAGAGATGAGGTGTCTTAAAATAAATTCCAGACATGTATTGAACGTTCGGAATCGAACGTCAAACATGTCGAACGTTCAAAAACTAACTTCGATCCTTGGAGATTCAATTCAAGCATTTGCCATCGAGCGTTCAAGATCCAATGTGAACGTTTGTCATTGAGCATTTGATATCCAATTCGAATGTTTGAGAAACATAGGAAACTCTTAAAAGTCGAAAAACTCTACCTCTCAGTACTTGGAATTAATCTCAACATTGACTTAATCAATAGTGTAAGAGAGGGAGACATAGATAATGTGATGGTAGTTTTAGGGAGTATGTGTAATTTAAAAAAAAAATAAATAAATAAATTCAAATCCCATTTTCGTTTTCATCATAGAGGCCCTGACCAATTGTTTGGACCCATGAGAATTAGGCCCAAATTTAAGGCCGAGTGAAATCTCTCTCTCATTTGTTGTTATGTTTTTTAGGAAAATGCTTAGGGTGCTTTAGGTTTTACTATACTCATTTACAAACTAACATGATAATTCACATGATATTTACCATGTACGCCACCAAATAATTAAATTAACCAGTCAAATTTTAAAGGTAAATAAATTTATTGTTTAATGGCTAACATAATAAATGTAAGGGATTTGTAGAAAAATGTAGTACCCTTTGCAACACGCATGTTTTTATGTAGACATTTAAATCTTGACCACAATATTAGTGATTAGAATAATTTTAGTACCAGGCTAAGGTCAGACCGTGTTATAACCAACAAAATGCTTCAATATTATGATCATATGATTGTGATTTGTGTTAGAATCTAGAAATTTTCAATTGTGAGGACTTTTGACTTATTTTTCAGTTGAACATTTCTCTGTTTGATATGGAAAACTCACAGCTTAGGAAGGAGAACCCATGTCCACCAATTCCAGTGCCAGTGGAAGTGAGAGAAACAGAGGTGATAACAGAGGAAGCAATGATTACTACAATGAGAAGAGCACTGAGCTTTTATTCCTCCATTCAAGCCCATGATGGCCATTGGCCTGCTGAATTTGCTGGCCCCTTGTTTTTCCTGCAACCCTTTGTATGTTTTTTTCTCACCGTTCTATATACAAATCTATATGCATCTTTATTCTTGTTTCTTAAATCTAACTTAATTTCATATTATTATGATATGCAGGTAATGGCATTATACAAAGCCCCATCATTCTGAATGGTATGATGAAGAGATGGGGGCAGGTCAAAAAGCCTTTGTTGGGGGACGAGGAAATCGAAACAGTGGCAGCCGATTCTCTGATGGAAGTGGTGGAGCGCTGTAGTCACAGGCAGAAGAAACATGCAATAAGGACTCTTCGGCGAGCCCGGGGAAGCTAGCAGAGGAAGCAGACAGGACTGTTATGGTTGAGGAAAGCAATTATGATAAGGGAGTAGATATAGGCGAGAATCATGGGGAATTTACTAATGGGATTTCCGTTACTACGAATAAAGGATCCCATCCAGTTATGGAAAATATTAATGGAGCGTTTTAGGAGGTGCAAGCTAAGAAAGGAATTTTTTTGAATGAGGTGAGGGATGGGAAATTAAAAGGAAAAGAAGAAGGTTTTAATGGGAAAAGCAAGAATATTGCAAGATCTGGCATGCATGAGAACAAAAGGAAAGCACAAATTATTGAAAGGGAGAATGCCATTTGTACAAGTCTTCGATTTGCATGGGGGTGTGCCACGTGGAGGAACTCAAATTGAGGTGTCAACTAAAGATGGAGCTAATAAGGGCCACATGGTGCAAAAATGGAAAAGACGAGCGAGGGCAGGACAACAGTTGCTGACTAAGGCTTTGCCAACTGACTCAAATGGGAAATGGAAGCAAATTGGAGGCTTAGGAGTTGAACAGGTGGAGGAAACTGTATCTATTAATGGATCGAGTTTGGCGGGGTCTGTTTCACAGCCCCGCCGACCGACATGAAAATATTATGTTGGAACTGTTGAGGGCTTGTGAACCTTGAGACAGTTCGGGAACTTTGCCGAAAGGTAAAGGAGAAATGCCCCGATTTGGTTTTCCTGATGGAAACCAAATTACGAAGGAAGAAAATGTCAACTATTAAACAAAGGATGGAGTTTTCTAATATGCTGGTTGTTGATTGTATTGGAAAAGGTGGAGGCTTGGCGTTGCTTTGGAAGGAGGGGCTGGGAATTGAAATACAAAATTACAGCAATAGACATATCAACGTTGTTATCTCTCCGATCAATTCAAGTCCATGGATTTTCACAGGCTTTTACGGTCACCCGGAAACGCATAAAAGAGGAAAGGTATGGGATTTATTAAGATATCTTAAAACACTTGCTTCGGACCCGTGGGTGTGTGTTGGTGATTTTAATGAAATACTCGACCAATCTGAAAAAGTTGGGGGACGTCGAAGACCCAACTAGCTTATGGAGAATTTTAAGTCAACTTTGGAATATTGTGGTTTATCAGAAGTAGAGTGTAGGGGCCCGATGTGCACGTGGAATAATGAAAAAACAGGGTGCGATTTCATGATGGAGAAATTAGATCGTGTAGTTGCAAACGTTGAATGGCATGACTGGTTCCCTAACGTGGAAGTTTCCTTGGACGTGGCTGTTTTTTCTGACCATCTTCCACTTTCAATAAATCTTGCTGGCAGAGTAATGAGGAGTAGGAGGGGAAAAGGTTTTAGGTTTGAGGCTTCGTGGGCAGAAAATAAGGCATGCAAAGAGGTTATAAAAGAAAAATATGGAGGGTCAAAGCGGTGGAGCATGAGACTTGGAAGTCAGTGGATAGGAAATTGAAAGATAGCAAAAGGGGATTAAAGGAGTGGCAACGTGTGTATGGAAGAAATGTGGGACAGCCAATAAAACAGTTGTCCGAACAACTGATTGCATGCCAGACTAACCACAATGGGGTTGATATGGACCTTTTTCAAAAGCTAAAATTGGAATTGAAAAATAAACAGAATGAGGAGGATCTTTATTAGCGGCAGAGAGCAAAGGAGGATTGGATGAGGTATGGGAATAAAAATACATGGTATTTACATGCATGTGCGAATCAAAAGAAAAAAGCCAGTTTAATTACTGGGATTCCTGATGAGAGGGGGTAGAGGTGGGAGACTAATGGCCATATGAAGGAAGCTTTTGTTCTTTATTTTCAAACCCTATTCATGGCAGGTGGGCTAGAAATATGGAGAATGTTTTTGAGCCAATTGGTTGACCGGTGAACCACACGATGAATGATATGTTGCTTAAATACTTCATAGTTGAAGAAGTAGGGATAGCTCTAAATCAAATGGTTCTGTTGAAAGCTCCCGGACCGGATGGTTTTTCAGCTTGTTTTTTTCAAAAAAATTGGGCGTCCATTGGCGAGGAGGTTTGCCATGTTGTACTTAATATTTTGAATACGGGTTGCATGAATAAAGAGCTTAATTTAACTTACATTGCTTTAATTCCTAAATGCAAAAACCCCACTAGTGTCACTGAATTCCACCCCATTAGCCTGTGCAATGTGCTTTACAAATTGGTTTCTAAGATTCTAGCCTAATAGATTAAAATTAGTGCTCTTTGAAATTATTTCTCCAAACCAAAGTGTTTTTATCCCTGGTCGGTTAATTTCTGACAATATTTTAGAAACTTACGAGACCTTTCATACTATGCAATCGAGATTGTGGGGAAAGGTGGGTCATATGGCGGTGAAACTCGATATGAGTAAAGCCTATGACAGGGTGGAATGTGATTTTTTAAAAGCAGTTATGGACCGGATGGGTTTTGGTAGTTGGTGGATCGAAAGGATAATGATGTGTGTCAGGTCAACTACCTATAAGGTCCTTATCAATGGGACCCCTACGGGTCGGATTTGTAACATCCCCAGCCCGTTAAGGCTGAGTTTGCCACTATTCTTTTTTTTCAACAAAAGTTTTTGCAAAGATCTATCAGGTCTATCAGAGTACTTGATTTTAAATGATACGGTAAATATATAAAACATTCTTCAAGAGATTTTATTACAAGCGAAATTAGAAAACATTAAACTTTAGTTGCAGAATATCATATCATTACAATAACTGATATGAAAAGGCTTTGAAAGTTAATAATTATTTCCGCCCCCATTCCAACCTCCTATTCCAGCGGCCTTTTTACCTGAAAACAAGAAATAAAACTAAATTTGCCCAAAGGGGCCCAGCAAGTAAAGTACACAACCATAAATAGTTTTACTCCTTGTCCTCAGTTTTTTTTTTAAAAAAAAAATTCACAAATATATTTACAACCAACCATAATAATATATTTATGTACGGTTGCATCTCCCGTAGCATATACATACTATTGCATCTAGTAATAAATCACCGTCATAAATCATCATCAAAATGCATCATTATAAATCATCATAGTATATCATCGTTGAAATTATATTATCATTCTCATATTAGGGCCCATGTACACTGTTACCCCTGTGTACGAGGGTTGCGGGTCCTTGTGACCATGGCATTGAACTGTGGCCTCAGCCATGCCCGACCATCAATTAACTCTTTCTTGGTGCACTCAATGGTCATGTTGATGGAATACCACCTTCTTGCATAGCCTCCTTCAGTGGTTTCGGCTCCATCTGAGTATCGGTACCGAACTCATTTCTTTCTTTATCTCTTGGGGCCAAAAATACTCTCCTCCATACATGTGCCCTCATTTCATCAACATTTATCTCATCTCATGTACTTTTCTTTGTACTTCTTTTGATGCATCCTAAGGCAACATGTAGGAGGGTTTATCATCATTCTTTTTTCTTATAATCATCATCATTTCTTAACTTTCTTTTATTAAAATGGAAACTTTTCCCAAATATAAACTTGTTGTACTTAGAAAGTGTTTAAAGAAATAGAAGCTTTCTAAATAATTCTTTTAGAAATCTTTCATGCATGCAACATATCCCCATGATAGGTAAATAAGATAATTACTTACAGTTTGATACAAGAATGTATAAATAGCATGACATGAAGAAATTTTAGAAGGGGTAGTGAATTTACTTACCTCTAGACTGAAGCTAAAAGTGGTCTGAAGGATCTAGTTGCTCCAATCTGACTAACACCACTAGTATATCGTTTGAAACTACCAAGTCCGTTCTCTCTCGTATTCTTTCTTTCTTGCAGCGCTTTGTCTCGCCCTTTCTCTCTCTGCTCTAAGTAAACACTCTTAGAAAGAAGAAAGACTGAGTAGAAAGCAGAAGAAGGAAGAATATGTGGAAGAGAAGGGAGAGGAGTGGTGAAATTTGTGAAGGGGAAGAGCTTTATTTATAGGAAAAAAACCAAAAACTATTATACCTTCCATTTACAATTCTACCATCATTTTACTATTCCACCTACCAATACAATTATACCTACCATTAACTATTCTACATTCCATTTACAATTCTACCATCTTTTTACTGTACCTATACTATTATACCTACCATTAACTATTCTACATTCCCTTACTATTCTACCTACCAATACTATTCTTCCTACAATTTACTATCCTATTATTTCACCAATTACCATTCTCTAATTACCACTTTCTGTAACACCATAAATTTCCCAAGAATTAAAATCATTGGCTAAAATGAATATTAAAATAACATCATTATCAAAATAATCTATTTAAATAACTTTGAAATTTTGGGGTGCTACAATCCTCCCTTCTTATTGGGATTTTGTCCTCGAAATTAAAGCCTATAATATTATCATCCAATCTTCAAATTGAGCGATTCAGATTTAAAATATTCTTTTCAATCATTCATCAGAGCCTACTCTCCAATATTCACTTTTGTTATGTTGAAATTTCATCAACTTCTTCTAGGAGTAAATGTTATTCACAGTCTAAAGTCTCGATTTCTGCAATCGTTCATCAGTTCACACTAAAATCTTACCTCAAAATCTTTTCCATTTTTTTTTTTCAACCTCAATAACAACAATCAAATTATTCATCTCCTTATATAAGACAATCTACAGCCAAGGTTTAAACATCAAATTAAAAAAAAAAAAAAAATCATGTGATCACTAGTCCATACCTCCAAACATCATAGTCCTCCTTGCAAGTCCGAAATAATTTTCTCGATCTAATTTATTCAATCTTACCAAAAAGGTGTAAAAATCATCTCTGCCTATATTTTCCTCAGTATCTCAGTATTCTAAATCATATATACGAAATATTAATATGATGCTCTAATAATTATTAACTTCTCACCATCATAAATCCGTAAAAGTAAATAGCACCAACATTCTACAGTTTATATCTCCCAAAAACGTCATTACAGGAATATACCTTAGCAGTGACATCATAATTCGATTCATTCTAAATACACAACCGTTTCTATTTTCTCACCCCAAATCTTCTGTCGGTGTTACAATATCAGCGAAAATCTCTTTGTACTACATCTTTACCTGATAACTCATAACTCAGCAAAAGAAACTCGTAATTATTAGTCCAACTCAATTGAAATACACGATTACATTAAATGTAAGATTCTCATCCATTCTTGACTAATACATGATGTGCTTTGCTACATTCTAGAGATGAAATTGATAAGCAAGCAAAACAAGATATGGGTAAGTTTCCAGCTGGAAGTCCCAAAACACTCATGTTATAATTTCTCTCCCTTGGGTCTTGCAAGGTCAAGAAGAGAAAAAGAGAGACATATAGTCATGTTGTTTTCCAGAAATGAAGATTTGATAAGCATTTCAGGACATGATATGCATGTGACTCCTTTCTGAAACTTTCAAAATACCCACCTCAGATGCTCTCTCTCCTTTGTCATGTATGGAGACTTGAAGAAAAGAGAGATATTTAGCTTGAGAAGCATGATCAAGGATAATCTTACTTCATCAGGACATGATTAAAGATAATCTTGCTTCAATGGTTTATTACTGAGAGTATAAGGTGTTGGGTTTGTAAATCAAGTCGTGATGCTGCATTTTTCTCTTGAGGATACGCTCAACTAGGAGAAAAGTCGAGCTTTCATTGTATGAAAGGCTATTAGCAGAAGATCTTAGGTGAAGGAGTATGATCAGAAGGCATGTGTTACAATGGAGAAAGAGGTATGAATTTATAGGAAGGATTTTTGGATAATGAACCAGCACGTGTGGTGTGCGTTGGCATGACAATTCATTCGGTTGCCCACGCATGGAATTCAAAGTCGTTGACTGAACAGTAAGTTTGAAAAATGAGCGTTGAAAGTCTAATGGTGTCAGTTGAATTTATGACAGGAGACCCAGTCCTACTTCAACTGGATCTTTTGACAAAAATCCTTCGCGGCCCGAGGTCGCGTAACGTTTGTTGTTTACTGTTTATTTCACCTAAAGTGAAAATTTTCTTTAAAGCCACTCGTCTGCTGCTTCTAGAAACTTCAAAAAAAAAAAAAAAAAAAAATCTCTTCAGTTTCTGACGCTCAGTCTCTTCTGCACACTTATTCCTAATACTTCATTGCTCTCAAATTCTTCGTATTCACAACTATTTTCCTTACTCTCCTAAACATGGTAGCATCATCATCATCCGTTAACAATATCTGATGTGGTATTTTTGTGACAAAAAATATCAATTATAAAATTACTACTCACAATAGAACGAATCTCGTAGGATAGGGCTATATTGAGGGTGTCGAACCTCAAGGACTGCAGGGGTTCAATTATCAAAATTCAAAAGATTAAAATTAACTTAATTCGAAAGAGACTAATTTGTTTGTGTAATTTCAAAATGTATGAAAATAAAGAGAGTAAATATATGAGAAAGAGAGAGTAGGGTATTGACTTCACCACGATCCGCACATCAATGGTTAACCATATTTAATTCTAGCAATTCATTCTATGCATGTTATAATTTAAACAAGAAAACATATGAAAATAATTTCATACAATTAACGGAATAGCATAACCCATCTTCGGTTGGCACGGATCGTCTACCTAAATTAACTAAACTAGGGCGTAGTACGGTCCGTCTTTAATAGGTATGGTTTATCTAACCCTATTGATTGCATGCCAATTAAGAACCATTGTATAACCATCATTCTTATAATCACAAAAAATAAGAACAATTTGAGTTCAATAATAGTAAAATAATTTCTAAGACAAGATAAGAATTTTACTATTATTGAATTGGAATTAAAGAACAATTGCATTTTAGAATTAAGAACAGAATCTAAAGGTAGCAATTCTCATAGCTATACAATCAACATGTATAAATTGAAAATCTAGAAATTAAATACAATCAAACCATTGTGCTTGGATAGGGTTACATCAACATCCCACGAATGGGTTTAGCCGCTCATGATTTTCTAAGCTCCACAGACAATTTTACTGAATTTTTACTCTTGAAAGCGGTGTATCTGTTTACAATGTTTAGAGCTCTATTTATAGGGATTAGGAAAATCCTAGAAGCCCTAGTAATCCTATAAATTTCGGAGATTTAAGTCCAAGTCCAATTAGGATAAAGAAAACCCAAGTCCAAATCGGAATAAGATTCGCCCAGAATTGCGTTCCTATCTTGCAGGGCGATTTTGACATTTCAGTACTCCGAATTAGGAAAATTCTATTTCACAATGATTTGTAAAAATTTGAGTTAGCTTTCCAATGCCGCTTGAATCACCTCAATTTGATATTTGAACTGAAAGTTATGGTAAAAATACGGACACATATGCAGAATCCAAATTTGAATCCAATCCGATTTTGACTCAAATTTGAGAAATTCCGAATTAATCTTTTTCTTTATTTGATTAAACTTAACCATGATTGGTTAAGCTTAACCATATTTTCTAGGTCTTTCCAATTTGCCCTTTAAGCTTGGAACTTTTCCGAAAACGCTTCTTTTCTTCCAAAAACCTAAAAAACAAAAAAAATACAAAAAGGAAGTAAAATGACATAAATTAACCAAACTAAAGGATTAACACATGTAAGTTAAGGGCTTAAAATATGAATATTTTCGCACTTAACAATATCGATTTGAATGTTGCTCCTGTAGCACAACCCATTGTTATGCCTAACGTGCAACTGGACGTGCCTGATGTTCCACTTGAAGTGCCTGCTATACATCCCGCCGTACTTGTTGCACACCCTAATGAACCTGCTGCACATCCTAACGTATGGCAGCCAACTTTTGTCTTTGACAATCGTCTTATCACTATTCACGATTCTGTCATGCTCCACGATTCTACTGCTGTAGTGGTGGCCAAAGGTTTCGTAATTCCACGGGATCAACCATTGTTAGCTGATAGGTCGAATACTGATGCTATTAATAATGCATTGGCATTCAGTATCCAAGGTGCTGCTTCAGTTTTTGACATGACACGACGTTTGAGTGCCAGAAATGTTGAGCTGAAAGTCTTAAGAAACCAAATTGGGGTCTTACAGCGATTGCTCAATTACTACAAACGAAAACATGTGGATTTGAAGCAGGAGAATATTCAACTGAAAAAGCTGGTGTTATCTTACGCAGAATACTTGGGACCAAAGGTGCTTGAAATGGAGAAGAATACCGAACGTCTCCAGCGACAGCACGAAAAACTCCGGGTCAATGTCCAGGGGTGTTGCATGTCTCTTCACATAAGCTCTAGTCGGGTACCTCATTAGAAATAAATATTATCTTTGATAATTCAATTATATAAATATATACGATTCTACTCATACTAGGTTTTCTCTGTGCAGAAATAATCTTCCTAGAGCAGCTCTGAGGAATCATCTGCTCATCTTTCCACATGTCTCTTTATGCAACAAATTCTTTTATTTTTTATTTTTTATTTTTTTCTATTAATAATGGACACTGGTGTGTAATATCATAAGGAGCTTGTTCTCCTAACACTTCTTTTTGTAATCATTCAGTATTCATTCAATATGTAATCATTTTGTCATTGTAATAACTTCTTGTAAACAAACAATCCGTTTAATGAGTTAATCGCTCAATAAAACATCTAAGTATGCACAATCACATGTTATTAACCTCTAAAATACCTGAATATCATTGAACATATATCTTATAAAGGAAATTTAGATCATATCACTATATTATACTATCTTTCAACTCTTACCTTTATGCTTCAAATTACTTCAAGAATAATAATCCATCATCTTTACCTCATGAAATAAAATTATATCAAAAGCTTTGGCATGTAACTAAAATTCTTATAACACAATACCTACTAATGCCTCAAAATTTAAATATTATTCACAACCTGGAGCTCCAATTCATCCTCAAAACTTTAAGCGTCACTTCAATATAGTTTACCTTAATTACATAAAACTTAACACCTTAAATTCTAAGAATCACCTCAGAGATTTCATGAATTGTACCTTAAAGTCATCACGATCATCCGAAAGTATCAAAATCCTTAAACCACAAATGTGAATATTAAAATATCTTATAGATTCTAGGGTATACCTCATTTCATTTGTCCCTGCAATACTTAGACATTCACTTCATATCACTACGTAATCCTTATTTGTCAATCCACATATTACAACATCAATCATAGAGCCATTATTGTCATCAATCAAACCTTAGCCATTATCAAAAACTTATATAAACTCTTATATCATTAATTCAGTTACAAGAATCATTTCACAACTGACATCCATAAGACCATTCGTTACCAATTCATTTACACAATTCATCTCACAACCTAAATCCATTTTGTCACCAAGTTAATTACACAAATCATCTCACAACCTAAATCCGTAAAACCATCATACTATTTTTTTTTGAAAAAAAATCATGATCAATAATCTTTTCTAAATCCTCGAGACACCTCAAAATATACTCTTATTGATCAATACTCAAGAAAATTGCCGCAAATCCAAATGGGCAGATACTATAGATCACAACCTATCTATAAAAATAAATAAAATAAAATAAAAGATCCATCTTCGTCATTAACTTGATCACAATAATAAAATCCTCCAAATTAATCACACTAAGATGATTTTTTTCTTTCTTTCTTTTTAACCAAAATTAACCATTAGAAAAATGCACATGCATCATTTATTAGAGACCACACAAAAATACATACTCTACTTGGCCAGAATGTGGCTTCCCATTAACACCCCCCCCCCCCCCTTTTTTTTTTTGAAAAGTCTGCAGAACCTTATAACCTTTGCTCTGATACCAAAATTGTCACATCCCCAGCTCGTTAAGGCTGAGTTTGACACTTTTCTTATTTTACAACAAAAGTTTTTGCAAAGATCTATAAGGTCTATCAGAGTACTTGATTTTAAAGGATACGATAAATGTATAAAACATTCTTCAATAGATTTTATTACAAGCAAAATTAGAAAACATCAAATTTTAGTTGCGGAATATCATATTATTACAATAACTGATATGAAAAGACTTTGAAAGTTAATAAATATTCCCGCCCCCATTCTGACCTCCTATTCCAGAGTCCTTTCTATAATGAAAACAAGAAATAAAACTAAATGAACACAAAGGGGCCCAGCAAGTAAAGTCCACAACATAAATAGTTTTACTCCTTGTCCTCAGTTTTAAAAAAAATGTTTTTACAAATATATATATATAACTAGCCATAATAATATATGTATGTACGGTTGCATCTCTCGTAGCATATACATACTATTACATCTAGTAATAAATCATCATCATAAATCATCATCATAATGCATCATTATAAATTATAATTGTAAATCATCATAATATATTATCGTTGAAATTATATTATCATTTTCTCATATTAGGGCCCATGTACAGTGTTACCCCTGTGTACGAGGGTTGCAGGTCCTTGTGACCATGGCACTAAACTATGGCCTTAGCCATGCCCGACCATCAATTAACTCTTTATTGGTGTACTCAATGGTCATGTTGATGGAATACCAACTTCTTGCATAGCCTGCTTCTGTGGTTTCGCCTCCATCCGAGTATCGATACTGAACTCATTTCTTTTTTTATCTCTTTGGACCAAAAATACTCTCCTCCATACATGTGCCCTCATTTCATAAACATTTATCTCATCTCATGTACTTTTCTTTGTACTTCTTTTGATGCATCTTAGGGCAACATGTAGGAGGGTTTATCATCATTCTTCTTTCTTATAATCATCATCATTTCTCAACTTTCTTTTCTCAAAATGGAAACTTTTCCCAAATATAAACTTGTTTTACTTAGAAAGCATTTAAAGAAATAGAAGCTTTCTAAATAATTATTTTACAAATCTTTCATGCATGCAACATATCCCCATGACAGGTAAATAAAATAATTATTTACAGTTTGATACAAGAATATATAAATAGCATGACATGAAGAAATTTTAGAAGGGGTAGTGAATTTACTTACCTCTAGATTGAAGTTAAAAGTGGTCTAAAGGATCTAGTTGCTCCAATCTGACTAACACCACTAGTATATCTTTTGTAACTAATTTTTCAAGTCCATTCTTTTTCGTGTTCTTTCTTTCTTGCAGCACTTTGTCTCGCCCTTTCTCTCTTTCCTCTGAGTAAACACTCTCAGAAAGAAGAAAGACCGAGTAGAAAGCGGAAGAAGGAAAAATATGTGAAAGAGAAGGGAGAGGAGTGGTGAAATTTGTGAAGGGGAAGAGCTTTATTTATAGAAAAAAAAAAATCAAATACTATTCTACCTTCCATTTACAATTCTACCCTCATTTTACTATTCCACCTACCATTACTATTATACCTACCATTAACTATTCTACATTCCATTTACAATTTTACCCTCATTTTACTATACCAATACTATTATACCTACCATTAACTATTCTATTTTCCCCTACTATTCTACTTACTAATACTATTCTTCCTACCATTTTCTATCCTATTATTTCTCCAATTACCATTCTCTAATTACCACTCTTCGTAACGCCATAAATTTCTCAAGAATTTAAATCACTGGCTAAAATGAATATTAAAATAACATCATCATCAAAATAATCTATTTAAATAACTTTGAAAATTCTGGGACGCTACAGGATTATTCCTATGAGGGTATTCGACAAGGGGACCCTATTTCACCTTACCTTTTTTTGTTATGTGCAGAGGCTCTTAGCTCCTTGTTGACTCGGGCGGATAGAAATGGCGAATTACCCGGAGTTCCAACTTCAAAGAAAGGCCCTTGGTTAAGCCATCTTTTCTTTGTCGACAACAGCTTGTTATTTTGCAAAGCTTCCCCTTCGCATTGGATACGATTAACAAATCTTCTCAAGACATATGAGGTGGCTTCAGGGCAATGGTTAAACCAAGCTAAAACGTCAATCTTTTTTAGTTGAAACACTCCCACAGAGGCCCAGACGAAAATTTTGCTCTTATCAGGGATCCCATCCACACAAAGATATGACAAATATCTCGGATTGCTAGCCCTTGTTGGAAAATCCCGAAAACAGGCATTCAAGAGTCTTAAGGATAGAGGAGGCAACTTAGTGATTGGAAGCTGAAATTTCTGTCACAAGCGGGGAAAGAGGTCTTGTTGAATGCAGTTATCCAAGCAATTCCTATGTATAACATGAGCATTTTCCTTATTCCAAAGGGGTTATGTGCTGAAATTAATTCCATGACGCAGAAGTTCTGGTGGGGGCATCAGGAGAATGACTCACGCATACATTGGATGAATGGGGTCAATTTGGACTGTTGAAGGATCGAGGTGGTTTGGGCTTCAGAGATTTAGTGAGTTTCAACAAGGCTCTCCTAGCAAAGCAATGTTGGTGTTTGTTACAATCCCCAGAGAGCCTTTCAGTAAAAAATTTAAAGGCCAAATGTTACTCCAATTCCTCATTTATGAACGCAAAATTGGGCTCAAAACCCTCTTTTGCGTGGAGAAGTATCCATGGGGTGAGAGATATTCTTGAGACCGGTTTGCTATGTAGAGTTGGTAATGGCCAATCAATAAATATATGGGGTGATGCTTGGATCCCAATTCCATCAACTTTTAAAATCTATTCTCCTCCGAAGGTGTTGAATCCGAATAGCAAGGTACAAGAACTAATTGATCGGGAAAGGGGTGAGTTGGATCAAAATCTATTGAATAGCATATTTACAACTGAGGAGGTAGCGGCTATCAATGCTATACAATTTAGCCAAATGCAGCAACCGGATATTCGGATTTGGCGGTGCACAAGTTTGGGAATCTTCTCGGCAAAAAGTGCTTATCACTTAGCAAAGGAGATGGAGATGAGGAAATGCCTGGGAGGATCCACAAAACGAGAGGAAAGCATATTGTGGAAATCAATGTGGAAATTATATATTTCAAATGCGGCAAAGAATTTTTTCTAGAGAGCTTTCCAAAATTTATTGCCCACTAAGGAAAATCTACTCAGACGAAAGGTGGTGAAAGAACCCTTTTGTTCGATTTGTGAGCAGGAACCGGAGACTGTTCTTCATGCTCTGTGGGGTTGTTCAGCTGCAAGAGGCATATGGGGCCGCAGTAGAAGGGTCTTCCAAAAGATGGCCACGGAGGGACGGAGTTTCATGCAGACTGCGGAAATTATCTTCTCAAAATGTGACTTGGATGAGTGTGCTCTCTTTGTGCAGTTATCACGCCAGGTATGGTTCCATAGAAACAAGTGGGTCCATGAAGGAATTTTCGTAGACCCAAATGCTATTCTCTAGAAAACAGTAAAGGAAACAACGACCTATGCCAACCTACAAAAGCAAGAATCGACTGGAGATAACGTGACCGATCATTTTAAGGTGTGGTTGGCTCCCATCTAAGGTTGGTACAAGGCGAATTGGGATGTGGCCATAGATAAATCAAATGAAAGGGTGGGGTCAGAGTTGTGGTCAGGGACTAGAAAGGGCATGTGATCGCTGCTATGTACAAAACGAGGATGGGTTTACTAGAGCTAGCAATGGGGGAAGCATATGCCGCCTATCATGCAGTTTGTTTATGCACGGATATGGGAGTGCAAAATTTATTTTTGGAGGGAGATGCGAAACAAATTGTGGAGGCTATCAAATCAGCTACGGGCACATGGAGTCGTTTTGGGCATCTAATAGAAGACACAAGGCATGTACTACTCACACTACCAAGGTGGAATTGTGTCTTTGTTCCTCGAGAAGCAAATGAGGCGACTCATAGGCTGGTGAAAGCGGCCACTACTGATGTCAATGATAGAATTTGGAGGGGTAATACTCCTGATTGTATTAGTGATATTGTTTTGATGGAGCAATTAGCTCTATCTTGATGATTGTTGTTGGAATTCTCATGCTCCACCTACGATTTATTATCAATAAAATTCATCAATTTAGTTTAAAAAAAATATATAGAAACTTCAAATGGTATGAGGCATTTTGGGTTAAACCCATTAATAAAACCATGTGGACTTGGTCCAAAACAGACAATATTATACCACTTGGAACAGGGGTATTACATTGTCACATGTGACTAGGTTAGGTACTATGTGTTGGTGTAAAACCAGTACTTTGACTTGGGCATATGTAAACAAGCTGGTTTAAGATCCGATTCCATATTCTTATCCTATTGCAATGTATTTGAATAAACAGGAGGGTACCACTTATTCGCATAAGTATATAGGCAGTTTGGACCTCACTTGCTCGGACTTATCCTATGGTAATTATTCCAGTCATGAAAACCTACGTTTGTAACGGTCGTATTCATCCAAACAATACCTACAAGCAATACAATGTTATTGTCAAGTCATGTCTCATTATATGGCCCAGAACGGAGGATTTGTCTATTTTTTTTTTTTTTTTTCTTGCATTCATATTTCTACTTCGAAAAATTTATAATTTTTTATTATTATTTGTTAATACAAATTAACAAGTGATTGAATGGTGTTAAAATTATTTTAGTAACCGGCATCGTTTCAGTCATGTGATGACACATGTAAACAAGTTGTAAGTTTAGTATTAGTTTTTCTATCATGTTTCTTTGGTTTCCAGATTCCTAAATCAATATAATACTTTGGGTTTAGCTTGCCGGGATCTATTATAATTCCTTGAGGAAATTAAATTTACCTATCTCTAACGACCGCTTTATGTGTAATGTTCCGTTCAATATTTTAATTTTTGCAATGCTTCCACAATTGTCATTGGGGTTGAAATGTCCCTCCAAAAATGACAAAAACAGAAAAACACAAACAATGAAAAATAAATAAAACTTAGAAAAGCGAAAAAAAGAAAAAAATAATTCAGGAAAAAGCAAAAGTTCTAACAAAAAAAAAAAAAGTAAAAAGGAAAAATTCGAGAAATTGTAGATTAAAGTTTTTTTTTTTTTTTTTTTTTTCGTTATATTAGGTTGCAGAAATGGGACATTGCAATTTCAACAGAAGATTGGAGGACAATGCCAAAAAGGAGTTATTTTTAAGAGGAATATTTCATATTTATTCATTGAAAAAAGATTAAGGAGAAATGCTACACTTTTTAAATTTTTTTTTCCAAAAGTTGGTTTCTAAATGATGTGTCACCATCCATGAGTGGGTGACTCACTTCCCAAAATAATAAATCTCATGAGATGGTGACACGTCATTTGGAAACTAATTTTTTTGAGAAAAATTTGAGATGTGTAGCACTCCTCAAAATTAAGAGCATAAAGCTCTGATAAATCATAGCCAAAGCTATGAGGTTACAACGTCATAAAGACAAACGTAAAATCTTACAATCAAGTCATATCTATGACTTCAACATCCGCTAACTCATGTACAAACTTCAGTTATATAACGTATCTGCTCCATGTAAACTCAATCTAATACATAGCTAGCCCATATCCAACTTTTATTTTCTCGGCCATAAGAGCAAACCCCTCATACCGAAACTAATCTTCATCGACTCAAAGGCCAGGACAAATGCCTTCACCCTTAATATTGCCCATGAAAGCAGATTTAAGAAGAAGTCAAACCTTTATTCAAAAAAACCAACAAAAACATAATACAAAAAACCAGCAAACAACTACAACAATCGAGGCGAGGGAGGCGAAAAGCCCAAACCAATTCCAGGGAGGCGAAGAGCAATGCAGTATAGTGGAGGACGGACGAAGACATCGTAGCATAAGCAAAAGAATGGGTAGAGCAACTGAACTAGTCGAAAAAAACCAGAAAAATAAAATTTAAAAAAAAAAAAAAAAGAAAGAAAGGAAAATACAAGAAGCATAGTGGGAGGAAAGAAGAGGGGCGTAGGGGGGGAGGGGAAAGGAGAGCTCCCTCCTCCCCACAGGTCTGTTTTTTTTCTCCCTACGTATTAGAGCCTGTTTGGAATCCAGACAGGCCCTAATATTGTACTTTCATATTGTATTAGGGACTGTTTGGAATCCAGACAAAGCCCAGGTTTTACAAACACCAATGGGCTAGCCAATTAATGCAAGAATTAGGCCCGTAAGACAAGAAATGAATGATTTGGGCCAAGCTGTGAGCTTAGATCTGTTTCACGAGATTAGGCTTTCTCAAGCCCATGGGAGTTGTGGTTTAGATGGTAATTATGTGTATTTGTACGGTTGTACCCTACCACGACGTTGATATCCGAATTCATGAAATTTAAATTATCAATAATTTTCAAAGCTTAAGCTAATAAATAAATTGTGAATTTCATTCTTTAATGAATATTTAAAACATACTGGTAGAAGGTACCAACCTGATTGGCTTATATCTATGATTTTTTTTTTAATTTATTAATTTTTTTTTATTATTCCCTAAAAACAAGTGGATTTAAATTTTTTTTTTTTTTTTTTTTTTATTTTATTTTTTATCGGGGTTGATTCATTTTCACACCAATAATCTTGTAAAGGAATCCACGGCTTAGTGACCTTCTCAACCATATTATATTACATGAAGGCAGAAAATAATTACATATATTTTGCATGTAACACGAAAATTCTACAAAAAAATTGACAGAACCAAGGGAAATTGCAAGTAGGGCTATCAAAATAAGTACTTGGCAATTAAACAGGTACCCATTTATCTTATGTATGTAACTATTCTTTTTGACGCCTAGAAGAACCTTATTATAAAAATACATACAGATGATAAACGGTTCGTAAACGAGTCATGTCATGTGCATGTTTTGTCAACCATAATTGCTAGTGAATATATATATATAGGCTTGGTCGATCTCTTAGAATATTATCAACTTGCACTTGCAAGCAAACCCATCAACTTAAATATGTAAATAAGCAACTATCCATTACTAGCATCAAGTTCAAACTTCATCCCCATTGATCACTAAGGCATGTGACACATGGAGATAATTTCTTGGAGATGGAAAATTCCTCGAGTTAATTCTTTAAATAATCAAAATTACAGCTATTTTTACTAAATTAACTAATCATATTATCAACATAGGATTGAGGTGTTTACAAAAACAAGCAAAATAAAGAAAGGGAAGATTTTGGTTCTGTCTAAACAGAAGTTATTGAAAGGAAGAAAAGTCTAAGTATGTGAATTATAAAGGCTCCATCAAATAGATATTGATCGAATTGAAGCATTATCAAACAATTTTCCTTGTTTTCACTTCTCTTTAAAAAAAAAAAAAAAAAAAAAAAACATCAACCTCCTTTCAAAATTATTATCAAACAACTTTTTTTTTTCTTCACTTTTCTCTAAAAAACATATAATAAAATTCAAACTCATTTTGATTTTATATCATATCAATCACTTCTTATTATATTATATCAATAACTTCTCTCATCAAAGGTTCAGCCAATTCATTAAATAAAAAATAAGAAATGTTAGGGGTACTAATTAAATTATTTTACCAAGAGATGAATACCAAGATAATGTGAAACTTATTCGAAGATGATCAAAATAATTAATAAAGAAAAATGTTGATTTTTTTTAAAATAATAAATAAATAAATAAGTTAGGGGTACCAATGAATAAACACCACATTATTTTTTTTGATTAAAAAATAATTAGTACCAATTAACAAGATATTTTGAATGCCTATTAAAAATTAAAAAAGAAAAAGAAAATGAAGATATTGGATATGGTGACGGAGGGTACCGGTGGTTGCATTTTCTTACAATATATTTTAATAATATAATAATAAGCATCTAAATATGTTAATAATACTTTTTTTTTTTGTTTTTTGTTTTTTTTGTTTTTTTTTTTTTTTGCAGATAATTGCTTGTACGTGCCGTAAAAAAATGTCGAAATATTCCAAGTGAAATATGCTTAATTTACATGCCAGCGAAGAAAAGTAGTTGGCATAGTTAGTTTAATGATCATGCTAAGGACTAAGGAGCAAGATGGGATAGATGATAGCCCATCTATCTATAATTAGCTTAATGATCATGTTTTTTCTATATTTTTTTTTATTTGTGGGAAAAAGAGTTAGATCAAGTCTAAAAAACACACTGCATGGCACGTGATCTAGACTCTGTCAATTTCCATATGATATGAGCTAACATGGAAGATTTTTTTGCCAATTAAAGACTGATAGTTGAAGGGAATTGAATGTATCAAGCGGTATTTCACGAGGGCAACGTGTAAGTGAGTGATAGTTGAGGAGGGTTAAGTGTAATTAAATGTTCAATTTTTTTTTTTTTTTTTTTTTTTTTTTTTAAAGTTAATAGAGAAAAATACAGACATTTCCTCAAATTAATACTCAATTTACAGTATCAATGTCCTCCAAAGTCCAAACTATCAATTTTTTTTTAAAAAAAATTTTATTTATTATATATTTTGAAAAGGTGACTTCAACAATTCCAACCCGTGGGATGTGGTTAATTCAAGTAGTAGGTGTAGACAATGATATACTAGTTGTTTGGTTTATAATAAATATAGGATTAGACTAGTTAGGCATGGAAGTATGCACAAAAGTTAAATTAACATGCAAAATGAAGATTCTCCGAAGTACATAAATGATTAATCTATTGTAGTTAATAATATAGAATTTGACTAATTAGGGGTAGAATGGTTGGCAATTGACTAGGCACTATGTGTGGGTATCAAACCACGTACGAATTAAGATCCAGTGCAATATTCTTATCCTATTAATTCATATTTATGTGAACCCAGAGGAAGGTGCAAACCGTTCCGACATGTACTCGAGTAGCATGTGCCCTATTTGCTTGAAATGATCGAGCATTTGTATGATCGAACATTTAGAATCCTTTTTTGCACGAACATATCCCTTCTTTATTGCAATGCAATAAGGCAAATACCATGAATATCGAATCGGATCTCTATTCTTGATAATACCCATTGCCCGGGGTAACAATTTGTATTCGTATGTCGGATTCAGGTCGATTCGATGCATAGATATAATATTATATAGGTCAACCATGACTCAATTTATTTAATTAAATGGGTTAGACCCATCAACCATATCCCACTAATTTCATGTTGGGTTCGCGGGTTATGTTAAAAATTGTCTGCTCCAGCTAATGTCTCGTGTTGGATTCTGGTAGTGTCGAAGCATGGGTATAAATATTATATAGGTCAACTATAATCCAATAAATTTAATTATACAAGTCAGATCTCTCAACCCTAATCTATTAATTTCATGTTGGATTCATATCAAATTTACAACCGGTATCAAAGCTGTTATAGGTAGGGTTTGAAAGTTGCTTTCACTTTCATCAAAAATAAGTCATCGTAAAAGCCCATAAGGCCATCATGAGGATGTTGAATTTTTAAAGCACAAATGGTGTTCACTAGTTAGATGACAATGGAAGATGCATGCCACATCTTGCATTGATTATTATATAAATATCTAAAGATGACTGGAAAATGGGTATTTACCAACTTCCACATACAAACAGATTGATAAGTATGGATCACTATCCATTCATAGTTTATCAATTTTTTATTTTATTTTATGTTTTTATTTATTCTTTTATTTGACTTATGAGTAAAGATTAATAACTAATTTTTATTATATATTTTGTAAGAAGATCTAGCAAGTTGAAGGAATTAAAAAAAAAAAAAAAAAAAAAAAAAGAGTCAAGGGAGGAATTGAATGCCGACTGAAAATTTGAAATGTTGGCATACTCAAAGCCGTACTCGCCTGGCGTAGTAATTGTGGAAATCAAGCTAAAATTCACTGTCTAATTGCATAAATGCAGTGATAACTACATTTTTTGTTTAAGTGCTAGTTTTGACAAATAGGTTTTGAATTTTAAAAGTGATTAATCATTCAAAGAAATTAAAAAAAAATATATAAATATATTTTTTTCATTTTAAAAAATTGATAGAATTTATTAATGTGTTAAATAGGATGGACAAACTATCCCGGTCACTCCAAAATGGCCAAACAAAGAAAAGAACAAAGGGTTATAGAAAAGTATTGCTACGGAACATTTAACATCTAGGAGGTGTGAGCCGAACATGGTGTAAATGCTTTTACATTTAAGGAATAAATATATTTTTAGTCCTTGTGATTTGGAGTTTTAACAAATAGCTCCCTAAATTTTAGAAAGTGATCGATTAATCACTCCTTATGGTAAAGAAAAAAGAAAAAATTAATCATTGTCATTAGAAGAGTTGACATAATCCGTTAATATGTCATATTCGGACGTTTGGCCGGAATTGAGGAAATGAAAATGGTAAGGTGATGGCTGCTTTGGCCAGTAAATTAGCTTCCTCTCTTGGGTTAAAATCTCTGTTATTATTATGGCTATTAAATGGCCTAATTCTATCTCAGATTGGAGAATCAAGTCTATTAATATCAAAGTGGTAAAAAAAAAGAAAAAAAAAAGTCTATTATCAGAGACATTAATGATCAGCTCAGTTTAATAAAAGCTAGAGATTGCTTGGTAAAAAACTTCTTAAACAAAAAGGAAAAGAAGTTTAAAGGGATAAAATAAAAATAAAAATTTTAAATATTTGAATCCGATCTCACTTTTATATCACTGTCACATTAGCTTAATATATAGGATGAAAATTGCATCAAAGTTAAGTATGTAGCATTATATATATATATATATATATATATATATATATATATATATATATATATATACTTGAAGAAGTAATTTTAAATATTTAACTATCATTTTAGTGAGCTAATGTAACGTGCCTATCAATTCTTTTACAAAAGAATATAAATTATATTACTTTCCTTTTTTTTTTCTTTTATATATTTTTCATTTATTTGTATCCACAAACGACTTTTCTTTAGAGCTGAATTATCTTCCTGTGATGACAATAAAAAGATATTGTAGTGTATTAAGGGCCAGTTTGGAATCCAGACAAACCCCAGGTTTTACAAACACAAATGGGCTAGCCAATTAATGCAAGAATTAGGCTCGTAAGACAAATTTTTTGACCCAAAAAAAAATAAAACTATTTGAGCCAAGCTTTGAGCTTAATTAGATCTGTTTCAAGAGATTGCCTTACTTTGGGATGGTAATTATGTGTATTAGTAGCTGTCACAACATTGATATTATATTAGGTGATCAGTTATTTCAAAATTTAAAATCAATAAAAAAAATTATGAATTTAATTATTCAATTAATATTTTAAAAAGTATTGGTGAAAGGTACCAACCAAGTTAACTTAATATCTCCATGAACTTTCCCAGTTTTCCCTAATAACAAGTTGATTCAATTTTATATTAAGGTTGATTCATTTTCAACCAATTAAGTTGTAAATGTATCCACGGCTTTGTGACCTTCTCAACCATATTACATGAAGGCATAAAATAGTTACATAGATTTTGCATATCATATAAGTTGAAAACCCTACTAAAAATTTGGCTCTTTTAATTAATTGAAAGCATATAGATCAGGGACGACGGAATAGGGGGCCAAAGCCATGGTTTTAAAATTTTCCCTAAAAAATATTTATATAGAGCCCAAAAATTAGGTTTGATCTGTATCGAAGGCTTAATTCCTTATTCATGTTTTGTCCTCTCATTTCCTTAGGGAAATCCTAATTCCAGCCTTGATTTATAAATCATCAATTTGCATAGGTTCTTAGAATATTATCAACTTGCACTTGCAAACAAATTAGCCCATCAACTTAAATCTGTAAATGAGCAACTACCCATTAGCATGAAGTTCAAACTTCATCCAGTTTCACTAAGACATGTGACATACTGAGGAAATTTCTTGGAGGTGGAAAATTCCTCTACTAGGTCTTGTCGATTTGTAAATTCTCTATGAGTTAGCTAAAATAACAAAAATTTATATATCATTTTGAACAAATTAAATCTTGAAATGATGAAAATAACATTTATTTTTACAATTTTTTAACTACAAAATTATCTAACACGTTGCGTACAGTCTTGTAAAAAGAAAGCAATAATCATATCTTTGCTATTACTTTAAAAGTACGCTAAAAGTGTATAGTTTCACATGGTAAAGAGCTAATGTGAAACTTAATTAGCATCCATGAGTGCATTTGTAATCCATCCACTATAGGTGGGATGTGTTATAATTTCTCCCCTTTAAATCTTTGATGTCCTCATTTAGGCAACATCAGTATCATTCTAATACCACATAACATTGCTAGGTTATTCTGATAACATTTGTAACAATTTAGAAAACGACCTATATATATGTTCTATCATTTTAAAATGATTAGTTAATTTGAGGTTTTCTTAAAATCACTTATAAAGCTTAATTTGACCTAATAAGAAATAGAGCAATTATATATGAATGCCTTTATATTCATCCACTCTACCTCAACTACTCGCCTTCCTAACGTGAGACTCGAGTGTTAAAAAACAAACAAAATAAAGAAGAAAAGGAAGAAAAGTCAGGAAAAGAACAAAAGAGTAAGTTCTCTTAGAACTAAATCAGTAAGTTAATCCTTTCTCTTTCATTCTATATTTGGTATTGAATTGATTTTCCTGCCTTCTCTTCCTCAGAAGTCAAGACGGTCGATCACGGGGCAGTTAATTAGCAACTTTTAACATATTGTAAAGCATATGTTAATTGATGTTTAGCAAGATCCTCTTGACCCCATGAGGAATCATATGATGTTTAGTATAACACCGAAGCATTTTGAACATGTAAGCATAATCTGCAATAAGCTTACTAATCTTGTTATCTATAGATATATATATACCGATGACAAGTCCAAATTTCGAGGATTAATTGACCAAAATAAAAGTTCAGATACCAAGTTGACAATAAATCCAAAAATAGAGGGGGATCAGAATATATTGTTTTGATATTTCATAATAAGACAATATTAATGATTTAATGTACACCAACTTTCGAAGAAAAGAAGATATATATGTAGAGAAGTGTTGAAATACGAGAAAGAGATAAAACACAGACACAATATATGACTTTGCTAACATGTTAGGTTTGGATTTCGATTTGAGAAAGGATTTCGATGGAATCTATATAGTTTTTAAGTCTAAATTAACGAGGGTATTTTATTTATATTTAAATATTAGTTAAATCATATTTATTTAAATATTAATAATATAATTTTTTGTTGAAACATTATTTTTGTTGCTTTTTGGAATATAAAATTACTAATTAAATTTTTATATTCAGATTTTTCTCATATATCACTTTCAATGGATCGTATAATTAATTAATTTAATCTTTTTTGTGACATTGTTGATCTTATCAATTTTTTATTTTTTATTTTTTATTTTTATTTTTTGCATAAGCAATTGTAATAGACATTAATTGTCAACAAAATTCTATAAGCAATACATGCATTTGGAAAAAAAAAAAAAAAAAAAAAATATTTTTTTTTTAATTTTTTTAATTTTATATATATAATTTAATATCTTAATTTGATCACTTTCTTCTATGAGACATGCTATGCTTCTATATATCTCACATTTATCTTTTTTTAATAAAAAATTCATGTCTCTAAGAGGTAGTTCAATCAGATAGGCTAGGACCACTTATAATGAAGTGGATGTCACTAATTCGAATCTCTCTCTCTCTCTCTCTCCCCCCCCCTCCCTCTTATGCGGACTTGTAAAAAAAAATAAAAAATAAAAAATTCACCTTTGGATCTATATGAACCAGTGGAGGATTTAAAAAGGATGGATGGAGATGGATGTAGAGTTGAAACAATAACAAATCTCTTATTCTATTTGTCAAATTTTTGAAAACAAATCTAAACCATCAGTATCATTCAGATGCGTAATTCTATTTTTGGTATAGTGCAAACATGCCAAACAATGCATTTGAGATTTCCATGAATGTGAAAATATGACTTTCATAAAAAGCAAACGAGTGGGACTTTTAAAGAATTGTGAACGTTAAAGAAATTATGAACGTTGAGACTATGAAATGTGAATATATAATGCGACATTTAATTAGTAATTATTGTTTTTTTAACCATAATTAGAGACTATTTACTTACTTTTTATCATGTTAAAAACTTAAAAAAAATTTATTTAAAAAGCCTATAATTCATTGTATAATTATAAATTATTCACCTCAGGCTTAAACCAATCGAGCATCATGTGAACACAAGTTTAGAGATATCAAATCAAGTTCTCTCTCTCATTAAAGGTTGAATACCTACCCACTACGCATTCAATCAAAACTTTTCTCTTTAAAGATTCGGATTCTCCAAGCAAGAAGAACCTTCTATCATGCAAGGAATAGGATTCTTTTATTAAGGTTGATTACCAACTGGTCGAATAGGTGAGCTCCGGTTTCATGTGGTGCTTCAAATAGGTTTGCCTTGATCTGTATTTATTTTATTTCAATAATCGCCTTGTGCGGCCTTTTGAGATGACCGAATCACTCGTTTGATCAATTTTTTACTTTTTATAATTATTTATGCACTGTTTTAGTTTGTTTTATGTCTGTTATTGGAGAGTCTACCTTTTTTTCGGTTTTAAAATTACTCGCTCTTTCTTTCTTTTAAATCAGAAGTGGTAAGTATCTTCTCTATAGCCATTTTTTTATTCAATTAAAAAAAAAAAAAAGGTGAGCTCCAAGGTCCATCCATAAAGAGTCAAAGAACCATCCATCAAATAATAAAAGCTCATAAAAAGTTAAATAAAAAAAAAAAAAAAAGAAAAAAGAAAAAAAGGAACTCATCAACCATCATACTGTCTCTATCTCTCTCCGTCAAACACATGATTTGACAGTGAAAAAGAGACAAAATAAAGAAGGATCAGAATGCTTTGTCTTTGTCTCTATCCTCTCTATATCTTCCCCAATAGTCAGAGCTGTGGTTCAGAAATATATATATATATATATGGTTAGCTGGATTTGTTGAATTCTTTGAGTTTGGTTCTTAATAAATTTCTTATTCATTAAAAAAAAGAAAAAAATTGCTCGAAGAGAAACCAAGGACCAATGTTTCCATTCTCATTAAGGGCATACTTGACTGTGCGTTTGGGGGTCATTTAAAAGTGCATTTAATACTTAACAAGTTCGTTTGAAGAAAAAAATACCCGCTTGATAAAAAAAAAAAAAAAACACTTTTAAAGGTCCAAAAAATTTAAAAATGACCAAAACACACTTTTGAGCATTTGGCAAATGCTTAAAAATAAAGCTTTTGTCAAAAAAATATTTTTTGACTTAAAAATTCTATTTCTTAAACACAATCTAAAACATGCTTTAATTTTATCCCAACATCATTGAGAGAGAGAGGGACTTGGTTGCATTTTACTTATTAATTTTTTATTTTTTATTTAAAAAAAAATTAAAGGACCGATAAGCACTATTGTCACCTCAACCAAGATAAATGTGATCTTAAAAAAAAAGAAAAAAAAAAAAAGAAAAAAAGAAAGAAAAGATAAATGTGTAATATTTGGCATTATTCTGTAAATTATATTGATGACTTGGGCATGATTTTTGGATAAAATTGTTGTTGATGCGTGGTACGTGTATGTCTACCTTGAACATAGAGTATATTAGCTCATGTGAATACCTTAGATTTACTTTAAAACATCCTAAGCCAAGTGCAAATGATAATTAGGGTTTAAATGAATTTCTAAGACCAATTACATGTAGTAACCCCAAATTAATTAATTAATTTGAGATGCTGCCATTACTAATTAATTTACTACCACATTATTCTTTTCCACTATATTACCATTAGCCATGGCCACCATATCACATACCCACCATTGATTTATTCTTGTCGGATACTGAAACTACAACCTTGTAACCCTTTTTATAAAGGGATTAGGAACCTAATTAATTAATTATATCTTGATTAGATGTTCTACAATCAATCTAATCTAAGATGATATGTGCTACCACCATGACTTGAGTCACAAGCTTCTTAATTTTATTTTATATAGGAAATGGAGAGTTAATTTGTCAACTTGAAATGACCATAAATCATTGAATTGGGACAATGATACAAGGCTTTCCACTTCCAAATGAATTGTAATGAAAATTCAAGCACCGCTTGTACTCATCTAATTGGTAGATTAATTTGTCTTATGGGTCCTAGCTAGATTATTTGTCTCCTTCACACCATTTACAAGCCTTTATTACTTTTTCTAACCTACTAACTTTAGTGTAACTTACTGGCTACCGACGGCTAAGCAATCATGATGGATGATAATTAAGATATTTTATCATTGGATCTGTGAGGTTTATATGTGGGACTTATATAAGTCCCACAAATTTAATAGTAATTTTGGATTGATTCTACGATATAAATTACCCAATTAAGTCAACAAAATCATAATCAACTAATTTGGAGTGTTCTTGATGTAGCCTTCTCCCTACGAATAAAACAACTGTGTTTGTTCCCATGCATGGATCATGCAAGTGAACTCGGTTGATATTTTGGGGCCTTCATCAGAATAATTGGAAGGATACAAGACCTAATTTCTAGGTCCATTGTGGAGCCGGGGTACAGCTATTATTTTAAGTGTTAGAATATATTAACTGAATAATTAATTTACAATCTTTTTTATAAACTTGAGAGTTTTTTTTGAAAAAACTGATGATTTAACATGATATTATAACAATAATCTTAAGTTCGAACTATGTAATTCTAATTCACTTTCCATCTTTTACTAGTTTCTATGAGCTTAAACATTTGAATAATAACCAATTACCTTAAAACGTTCTCGAAATTATTTTTATTTTTATGTCATGTCATAATATTTTTTGGGTTAAATATATTTTAGTCTTCTCAATTAATGATCTTTTTTTATAAAGCCTTACGAATTGACATGTGTGACACTTAGATCCATCAAACTACTATTCTATTTTAATTAAGCTCATTCTTTAGTGTTGACCATCTGCTTGGATGGAAAATCAATATTTGACCAAAGTATTCTTAAAATTATGATCTAGTGTTGACACTTTAAAAACCAAGAAAAAAAAGCAATTATGGTTAAAACTTAAAACCTAGTTTGTAGTTACAAGCTAAATTGAATTGTAAATATACTTTGAATTTACTGAATGTAACTATAAAAAAAACTAAAAACTGACTTAAATTATTTTCAAAATCGTATAAAATAGATAGTAATAAAGACCCAAAAAAGCCCCATTAACCACAATAACCGACCCAAACAACTGCATTTAATATCACAATAACCACGCCAATGCAAATATCTAAAATTGATTTTCATATCCGTAGCGTGGGCCGCCAAGAATTCATACTAAATGACACGTAACCGATGATTGGGTACATCCGGTTACCTATATACAGAATTGTGTGTAAAAACACAGTGCACCAGTGCAATAAGACAGGACAGAAAATGTGTGAGAAAATCTGGTAGCAGTGTGTGGTCGTGAAATACTTATACAACCCTCTGTATCTGGTTTTTTCAGTGTGCAAGGCAACAAGTCAAAGACAAAGAAAATGGGTGTGAAAAAATCTGGTATCGGTGTCTGGTCGGGTTTTCTCGGTGTGTACGGCACTTAGACTGGCGAATCAGGACCGAAAGCACGTGGAAAAACTGCATAAAATCCAATTTCCGTGCATACGAGGTATCCAATATTCTGTTCCTGTGATTTTTTTTTTTCGAGGATTGATAATTCCCATCACTACCGTGCATCTGCCATGTCAGCATTTCGCCGGCAGCAGATGAACCGCCGGAGTGGCGGCAGATGGCCTGCTGTGTGCAGCCTGAGCCTCGAGCATGCACCACCGTGGTGTCGCGCGGCCCTGAGCCGCAGAGAAGCGCGCGGCGGTGAGCTCCGGTGGGTTTCTTAACTGAATTAGCTCGGGCTGAACGGGCTTGCGGGCTGACCCAAGTGATTCGGCCCAGACCATGCTATTGGACTGGACCCATGAGGTCAGCCCACTCTGGACCCAACTGTCTTCTCTAACAATAAAAAGTGGGGTGGGGAGTTGTCGGTTGTCCTGTCTAAACTATCAAAACCAAATGTCAATGTCCTTCAATAACAAAAGTATCCTTTATAAACTTAAAAAATTCTTAAAATTATATATAAAAAAAATATAAAGAATAAAAAAAAAAATCTATAGGGTATTTTTTTTTTCTTTTCCTAACTTTGAAGAAGACGTTGTTAATTAAATAGTAGTTTAAGGGTATATAGAAAAAGAAAAGGCACTCATATATATGAAGGTGTGAGATTTATTCTCTAGTCACTCAATTTTAGTGTGTAGATATGAGATTTATTCCACTTGACTAAGAATAACAAGTAAATTGTAACCACCTTTCATAATTGACAACTACGATTATTCTATGTATATATATATATATATATATATATATATGATGAAATTTTTTTTTAAAAAAAGTATGGCCATTTTGTGTACCCATTTATGTTGGATAAATCTTAGATGATCAGATAAAATTCCGACTTTGCCGGTAGTCATAGCGCCAAAAAATTATTTGCACCTAAAAAAATAGGAACCGCATATTTGACGAGGATGCCACCACGATTAAGGCTTGATCTTGCGGCAACCCTTGGATTTAATTTTACTTGACAATGACAGCCTAGAACAAAAAAAGGTTTACATTAATTAACTAAATGCTAGTACTCGTGCCTTTGATTCTTTCAATTTTAGCTTTCTTGTTTTTTTTTTCTCAAGTTGCCACTAGAAAAGTTGATAAAAAAAAAAAAAAAAATCATAATAATTCTGACGACATGGTGATATGATCGAGAGTGGTCTCGTAGTAATTCTACTCTTAAATAATTTGACAGAAGAATGTCAAAAAAGCAAACAGGAGATGGTCAGGTGGGTTAGGTGGATATCAATAATCTATATATATATATATATTAAGTTCCAAAAATACGTACAATTTGATTAAAATGAAAGTGAAAAAGAGATTAAAATAATAATAATAATAAAAAAAGCCAATTATATCCGGCCAGAATAGTTTTGCAAAGTCAGTCAACTTTCTTATTGTTGAGCCAGTAGGCCAGGGGAGCTAGATTGCTTCATCACACAATCTCTTCTCCGGAGGCGAAACCACCTTAGCCCTTGGGGTCTGTAGTCCCCCAAGCCTAAGGTGGTCCTAAAACAAATTTATTTAAAAAAATAAATAAATTATTTTTTATAAAATAGACCTTAAAAATTATTTGTCCCTGCAATTATTATTATTATTATTTAAATTTTGTTCTTCAAACTAAAACTTCTAGTTCTGCCCGTGCAGTTCTCTGCTCCCCTCTCTCCTTATATATATACGCACACGGGAGACTCTTCTGCCTATCTTTCATCTCAGCGAAGTGTTCTTTTCTCTATACGTATCCACCCTTTTGTTTCTCTCGGGGGAACAAACTCACTTTCAAGGTACTTCTCTAACTCTAAGGCTAACTTCTTTTACCATGTTTTTTTGTTTGCTGCAAATGATCTCTTGTTTCATATATATATATATATATATATATATATATATATATATATGTATATATATATACTTGAAAATCATGTTGCATGTCTGAGTAGTAGTGTCGGTTAATATTTGTTACATTAATATATATAGAGGATGTGGAAGTTGAAGATAGCCGAAGGAGGGCCAGGGCTTGTCAGCTTAAACAACTTCGTCGGCCGGCAACACTGGGAATTCGACCCTGACGCCGGAACTCCTGAAGAACTTGCTCAAGTTGAAAAGGCCCGCCACGACTTCAAGAATAATCGGTTTTTGATGAAACAAAGCGCTGATCTTTTGATGAGAATGCAGGTACGTACATACCTTTATATATATATAGTTTCTCTTCTCTTCTTTTCTCGTATAGTTTATTTGAGAACCATGAGAGGACGGTTAATGTGCCACAAAAGTTACCGTTGGTGGTTACTTTTTTATTTAGGTGGTGTTTTTGTTAACTTTGGTTTGTTGTGGGTTAAACAAAACAAAAAAACCACTAAAAACAGGACGGAATTAGCGTGGCCGGTATAGGCAATGGCCTCAATCCAAGGAAAAAGAAATTTTATAAAGTAATTTATATTTATATTTTTTTACTTTTTATTGGCCTTTACTCACTAAAACTTTTGGCCTTACCCTCTGCCCATTCCAAACTCGAGTCTAAGAATAGCGACAACAGTCGCAACAAGACATGCATCAATAATAACAGCATTGTCAATGAAAATAAAGAAATGCTATGCATCTTAAATTTTTTTTTTTTTTTTTTTTTTTTAAAGTTGGTTCTCAAATGATATTTCACTATTTCATGAGTTGATGACACACTTTTCAAAATAATAAATTTCATGAGATGGTAACACATCATTTGAGAATTAGTTTTTTAGAAGAAAATTTAGAATGTGTATGTAACAGTTCTCATGAAAATTATAGCTAGCTGATAATATATATATATATAGTTCAAGAAAATCGAAAATGAACAAAAATATAACAGAAATCTCTAGGTTTGAAGGTGGCAAAATCGCATGCATTGCAGACGGACTCGGATGCTTCACGCTATTGGCCCCAGTGGTGGGTCAGTTGTGATGGTGATGGATTGATGTCCATTACTAGATGGGAGCCGCACCCAAATTGTAATTTAAAATAAATAAATATTATATTTATTATTAAAAAGTTTACAATTTAAAATATAATATAAGAATTTAACTAACAAAATTTATTTACCCTTGAAATTTAATTAACAGGAGCCACACACATAGATGACCACGCCATTAATTTTCCTTTCATGTTTCCATTTGTAATTTATCTGCCGTCATGTTCTTGGTGTATTGTTTTTATTTTTATTTTTTTATTTTTTATTTTTTAATTGTTCTTGGTGTATTGTTGTTATTGGTTCTTAGTTCTTTACCCTTGCTATCTTTTGTTTTTTGTTTCTCATGAATAATGTATTTTTTATACTTATTTATTGCATTCATTAAGTAATATGGCGTATTTAAAGTTTTTTATTTTTTATTTTTTTTATGTCAATCACTTCAAAAGAAAATTTTAAAATATAGAATAACGTTAGAAATTATTTTTTATTTCACAATGATAAAAATATATTACCTTTCTACTAAGCTTAATTGGTTCCAAAAAAAAGAGATCGAGTTTCTTATGTCATTAAAGACAAACTCATGGCATGTTACAGCCAACAAAAATGTATTTCACAATGGAGTGTTCCCATCAGCACCATTCCATTTGAATTCATTAAACACCATCTAGAAATAGAGACATAAACCTATATAAGTACCATATCATTTAAAGCACACTAAACACCATTAACTGATATAGAGCGATGAGTCTAGCTTATGAAAGCACAATGTACTAACAAAAAATTTAAAATTAACTTTACTTTTACATCACATCAAAATACTTTTTCAATTAAAACACAAAAAAAAACTTCTAACCCTTCGGAGTGTGACGGTTAGTATTCTTTCACTGCTCCAAGGCACAAGAATATGCCAAGCCCACATGGCATGCCCCATGGGATGCTCCACCTTTGACCTTAATTAGAGCCCAATGGCATCCATTTGTTTTTGAAATGTATTTTTCTCAATAAATATATTTCTAATAACCTTTTACCATTTGTCAAATGCCGGTGAACACAAGTATTAATGGAATTCCCACCATGTTTATATGAGACGAGTTAGCATCTTTTCTAGTTCAAATGAATACGAGAATATCCAGTTAATTATATTGGAGAAATATTTTTGTCCTATAAAAAAGTGAAAAGATAAAAATACTCATAAAATATAACGAACTGGCCGGTTCAAATAAACTGGAAGAGATGATCATGTTCCATATTGAACAATATACTCATAATTTTTTGGCTTTATCCAAAGAAAGGAAAAAGATTGTACTATTATTTTCTACAAATTTATGTGGAAATATTTGGATTATAATTTTTATTATAACTTCTTTCACAATGATCTTAACTTTTATCGTAGTAATTCAAAAAAAATTAAACAAGATTTCAAGTGATAATTTTTTTTTTTTTAATATTTTTTATGTTTATGTTTACACTTTACCCTCCGAAGTCATTTATGTTTACACTTTACCTTCGGAGGACATTTTCGAATGTTTTGGTTGAAAAAGGCACCAAATAGACGGATTTGATGGAAATATAGTATTTTTTGTGCCAACATCAGATATATTGTGGGGGGTCTTTCCTCGATTTTTAAACATTGAGCACCAAAACGCAAATGTGTAGATATTTTAGGGGTAAAGTGTATTTTTTTCAAAAAATAAAAAAAATAAAAAAAATAAAAAAGACCTACAAGAAATTTTCTATAGTTTTTTTATCGGTCAAGATTTAATTTCACTATTTCTTTCTTTCTAATGAAAACTTAAAATTAAATATGGACTATTAAAAATACATAATATATATATATACATATATATATATATATATATATATAACACTTCAGCCAAATCCAAATTTTCTGTATGAAACCTATTAGTTGAGTTTGTAATAGTGTCGCTCTACGTACATAGACGGCTCTTAAAACATGCTTTGTAGAGTGGGATTTCGAATGCCATAAAAAAGCTTTGACTTAATTCACTATACACCAATTAATTTTCAGATGAGATGGTTAAAGTTCCGATCCAACACTATAGATTATTAGATTCTTATAAACTTTGTATTGGGCCATTTGTTTGTAAAGCTGAGGGGAATATCCATTTATGTGGACCATAAAGCAATTAATCATAAGATAAAGTCGTTTCCAAAGCTGATGTGAAATTTCATTTTTGTGGACCATAAAGTAATAAATCATAAGATAAAGAAGATACGGACGATTGCGGCAAAGAAGATAGAGGTTGTTCGGAAAATTGACCTTAGTAATTGACAACACATTTTTTCAATAAGCTAAGATCCATTTTTTGTGGTAGAAAATTAACTTTAGCATAATGTCATTAATGATTATGGTCAATTTTTGTGGATCATAGCCACAAGATAAAATCAAAAACAACGTCTTTAGTAGTCTTCTCCAAAAAGTTATGAAGTATACAAATTACCAGTGCTGGGATGCAATTTTGTTCAAGTGGATAGTTTTTAGAATATGTCTTGCAGAGTGCGATTTCGACAAAGAATTACTTTCTATTATGTACTCCTTTAATTAACAAAGAATTACTTTCCAAGCAATAAGCATATAGTTGATGAGAGAAAACAAATAAATAAATAAAAAATACACACACAGAAATTTAAATCTATTTAGTGGTACCAACCACACCAGTTCCCTTTTCCCAATTTCCCTATGAATAATAAAGAAAAAAAAAAAAAAAAAAGCACTAGTTAACATGATGCACAACGGAACAGGATTTTCTCCAGTCCATTTTGGATTGGAGAATATCCAGTTAATGGTCAAGATCTTTTTAAGAGACCCTGAGGCCATAAATAGGACATTTGTCCCATTAATAAAAAAAATAAAATAAAATATTATATATTTTTTTAAAAAATTTATAAAAATTTTTTTAAAAAAATTAAGGGTGGCTGGCCACCCCATTGGGGGTGGTCGGACCACCCCAATTGGGGCTGAGGGTGGCTTCGGCCACGCAATACCGCCGGTCTGGGATGGCCAAAGCCACCCCATGGCCCTTTGAGGTGGTCCGGCCACCGCCAAGGGCCAGATCAAAAAAAAAAAAAAAAAGGTTCGCTTGGCCCTCCGGCCACCCCCACCGGGCACCCCTGGCCGGCCATTGGGGTGGCTCTCAAGCCACCCCATCTAAAATGGGATGGTTCGGCCACCCCCTATGGCCAAGATGGTGTGGCCAACCACCCCTTATTTTTTTATTATTTTATTTTTTATTTTTCTTAATCTAAAATATTGTATTTTTTTTTTTTTTTGTAGTGAGACATGTATCATATTTGTGACTCTAGGATTTCTAAGAAGAAATCCCAGCCATGAACTGGATATTCTCCGGTCCATTATAGATTAAAGAGGATCCTATTCCTAGCATAAGGGGCAAAGGATTAAGTTGGGCTTGGAATTAATTTTCCATATTCATTTTCAAATGTCACACGGGGATCATCACGTCAGTTTTTACTGGATTTATAATAAAACTAAATTATTCTTAGCAGCACTCATGTTTTTAAGTAAACATTTAGATATTGACAATGTTATGATATTTACCACGTCAGTCACCAACTAATTAAATTGACTGGTAAACTTAATTGTTTAGTGATTAACGTAATAAGTATCACACAAACTGTCAAGTCTATTTTGAAGGAACCTATAGTAAAAGTGTAGCACTCTTAGCGGCACTCATATTTTTATGTAGAAAATTAGAAAAGATCATATGGTTGTGATTTGTGTTAGAATCTAGAAAATTTCAATTGTGAGGACTTTTGACTTATTTTTCAATTGAACATTTCTCTGTTTGATATGGAAAACTCACAGCTTAGGAAGGAGAACCCATGTCCACCAATTCCAGCGCCAGTGGAAGTGAAAGAAGCAGAGGTGATAACAGAGGAAGCGTTGATTACTACAATGAGAAGAGCACTGAGCTTTTATTCCTCCATTCAAGCCCATGATGGCCACTGGCCTGCTGAATCTGCTGGCCCCTTGTTTTTCCTTCAACCCTTTGTATGTTTTTTTTCTCACCATTCAATATACAACTACATATGCATCTTTATTCTTTGTTTTATTTTTCTTTCACTAAGATATAAAAATGCTTGCATAAACTATTACACTTCTTAATTCTCACATGAATTTTTAATAAAGTATGTAATTTTATATGCATTTTGGCCATGTCAATTTGAAGGAAATTTTTATCGACATTACATTAATATTCCTTGCCAAAAAAAAGAAAAGAAAAAAGGAAACAAATAGCCAAATATATACTTAAAAAAAAAAACGTCATTTTATGCCTTTTTTTTAATGTCATTTCGCTCAAATGGCACAAAATCATAGTTTTTATGTTGTTTACGCAAACAACATAAATTTAAAATATTTTACACTGTTTACTGTACAAACGGCACAAATTATAGAATTTATGACATTTGTGTTTATTGTGCAAATGGCACAAATGTCAATAATATATATATATATATATATATATATATATATATATATATATATATATATATATATATATATTCTCCAAAATAACCTCAAACACACATGCACATGCACATGCATATATTTTGGGATTTATGGAATGGAGAAATAAATCAACCCAGTGACTTGTTTGTTAAATCTAACTTAATTTCGTATTATTATGATATGCAGGTAATGGCATTATACATCACTGGAGGTCTCAATGCTATATTTTTACCAGCACACCAAAAGGAAATTATTCGATACTTGTATAATCATCAGGTTTTATTCTTTTTTTTTTTTTTTTTTTTTTTGGAACACAAGTTTGTGTCTTTAAAGTCCTAAAAAACTAAAAAATTGGCTAATTTTTAAGTTTGTGTATTTGTTGGATAGAACGAAGATGGAGGTTGGGGCTTCCATATAGAGGGTCACAGCACAATGTTTGGGTCAGCATTGAGCTACATTGCATTGAGATTACTTGGAGAGGGACCTGAAGATGGTGAAGATGGGGCTATGGCTAGAGGCAGGAAATGGATCCTTGACCATGGTGGTTTAGTGGCTATTCCTTCATGGGGAAAGTTTTGGGTCACGGTATGACCATTTGGAGCCATTTCCTTATGTTGGTTATATATATCTAGCAAACACTTGAAATTTATAAGCACAGATTCACATTCCATAAATGAAAATTAAAATCAGTATTTCATTTTGGTTGCCAAGATTTCATGATAATATACATATGCAAGCGAACAATTATTAACGCAGCATATCTCTAATGTCCGGATAAAAGTCATTGAAAATGAACGGTTTAGATTGAGCCACGTAAGCATCTAAAACTAATAAAATAATTAAAAACAAAGGCGTGTATGAACCACCGCTTGTGGTGGTCAGCTAGCCTCTTGAGGAGTACCCTTTTGTGACCAGAATTGCGACCGAGAGTCTCCGATCTCAATTCTCACATTCAACAGCTATCGGCCGGCGAGCCAACTGACAGCTTATGTTCTTCAGCTTAGGGCACCAATTCAAGTTCCAACTGTATATAATCTTTAGCTTATTGTGAACTTGTGATGTAAAGTAGTGAGGTGCTTAAGTCTCATTGATTTATATATATCTGTCAAGTGAAAACTCAAATGTCTCTTCTCATGTGAAGGTACTGGGAGTGTATGAGTGGTCAGGCTGCAATCCACTACCCCCAGAGTTCTGGCTTCTTCCTAAAATCTTCCCCATGCATCCAGGTTTTTTCCACTCACATCTTTTTGTTGAAAAGCACATTTAATAAGATAAAGGTGTGTGTATCAAAGAGTTAGCCTTAGTGCTTTTATCTGATACTCAAGGTGTTCATTACAGGCAAAATGTTATGCTATTGTCGCTTGGTTTACATGCCAATGTCTTATTTATATGGGAAGAGGTTTGTTGGTCCAATCACTGGATTGATTCAAACACTAAGACAAGAGTTATATAATGAGCCTTACCATCAAATTAATTGGAATAAAGCCCGGAATACAATTGCCAAGGTTAGTTCAATCTTAATCCTTCTGCATTTCCTTTTGCAATCATGAAGATTCCTG
This sequence comes from Corylus avellana, assembly GCF_965113065.1. Lineage (NCBI taxonomy): Eukaryota > Viridiplantae > Streptophyta > Magnoliopsida > Fagales > Betulaceae > Corylus > Corylus avellana. Next base: position 2,831,082 of record NC_142496.1, read on the forward strand.
GTGAAGTTAATGCATACATAAAACTCACCCATGTTGCTAATTAGGAGGATCTCTACTATCCGCATCCCCTCATACAAGATATGCTATGGGGATTTCTTCACCATGTAGTCGAGCCTATCCTGAGCTATTGGCCATTTTCAATGATGAGAGAGAAGGCACTCAAAGCTGCAATTGGTCATGTACATTATGAGGACGAGAATAGCAGATACCTTTGCATTGGAAGCGTTGAAAAGGTCAATTACCGGTGTGCAACTATTGCATATACAATCAATATATATATATATATCAAAGTATTTGATATTTTTATCAATGAACTGAATTGTCAAGGTTATTTTTATTGTAGGTATTATGCTTGATTGCCTGTTGGGCTGAAGATCCAAATGGGGAGGCATACAAGCTTCATCTAGGCAGGATTCCAGACAACTATTGGGTTGCTGAAGATGGCTTAAAAATCCAGGTTCTATATATTATCACCCATTGCCTTTCATCTAGACTAAAGAAGAGAATAAATCAGAAAATAAAATATTCTAACATGGTCTTATGTGGAACAAGAACAAACCAATTAATTATCACATCCAGAAACATGTGTTCATGTTAATGTAGTCACATATATACTTGAAGCATTTACCCAAAAGTCAAGCCTGCAAAATCTTGGTCCATTTAAAATCAAATATTTTATTTTGAAATGTAATAATAAATGATGCCTGGTTTATTTGATGCAGAGTTTCGGGTGTCAGATGTGGGATGCGGGTTTTGCTATTCAAGCAATTCTCTCTTGTAATCTAAACGAAGAGTATTGGCCAACCCTTCGTAAAGCACATGAATTCGTAAAGGCTTCACAGGTCAGAAATATATATATATATATATATACTCCTTACATTTTTTTTTTTTTTTTTTTTTTTTTATATCAAAGATAATGCTTTAACATAATCATGTTATTTTCTAGGTTCTAGAAAACCCTTCTGGGGACTTCAAAACTATGTATCGTCACATAAGCAAAGGAGCATGGACATTTTCCATGCAGGACCATGGCTGGCAAGTCTCTGACTGCACTGCTGAAGGGTTGAAGGTAATGCCTCAACTCTATCAAAATAAATTACCAAAAATTTGTTTCAAAGCAGAATCTGACATTTGGCAAAACCTTCTCTTTTGCAGGTTGCAATCTTGTTCGCACAAATGTCTCCGGACCTTGTTGGGGAGAAAATGGAGACACAGCGGTTTTATGATGCTGTGAATGTCATTCTTTCTCTACAAGTAAGAATTCAACCTTTTAAAATCTATTTTTGACCCAGTTAGCACTTAAGGCTAACTTTTGGAAAGCATTTTCTATTTTTTTTTAGTGTTTGGTACGATCGAAAATCATAGTAAAACCAAAAGCGTTTTTGTTTGACTAAGAAAATCTACTTCAATCCCTGTAATATGGTTTACAATTTTTAAAACTGTGAACAATTTTATGTGTTTGAGCTTCTTTTTTTGGCATGCTCTCTCTCAAGTAGTTCAATTTTTTCCACCACCAAAGTTTGCTAGTCATTGTTGATTTTCTGTACAAGGCAAACACTAGCTGAAATCATTTTTCTGAAAATTAATTTCACCGAAAACATTTTACATCAAAAGAAACGAAACCTAAGCAAAAGCTGTTTTCTAGCTAAATTGTCTACTTCACTTCTAAAACTTCATTATGTTTAAGCTTTCCCAGATGCTTCACATGAATAATTGACTTTCTTTCAATTGCCACTACAGAGTAGCAATGGTGGTTTCCCAGCATGGGAGCCTCAAAGAGCATATGCTTGGTTGGAGGTAACTTCTAAAAGCTTAACAAAAATCTTCATCTTTTACCCTGCACTCTTTAACATAATTTTTGTATCTATATTCTCAGAAGTTCAACCCCACAGAATTCTTCGAAGATACCCTTATTGAGAGAGAGTAAGAAATGTTTAGCACAACAACATATATATACAAAGGTATTGCTCATATTTGCTTCCTAACAACAAGGCTGTGTCATGTACCCTTATAGGTACGTAGAGTGCACTTCATCTGCAGTTCATGGTTTGGCACTCTTCAAGAAGTTTTATCCTAGGCACAGGAGGACAGAGATAGACAACAGCATTTACCAGGGAATTCAATACATTGAAGATGTTCAAGAACCTGATGGATCGTGGTAATATGTTTTTCTTTTTTTGTCTGTTGATGTTGTTAAATCGTACAGAGACAAAGTTCGAACTCGGAACCTTTGCTCTTATACCATTTTTTACAGGTATGGTCATTGGGGGATTTGCTACACCTATGGTACATGGTTTGCTGTTGGGGCACTGGCAGCTTGTGGAAGAAACTACAAAAATTGTCCAGCATTGCGCAAAGCTTGTGAATTTTTGCTATCAAAGCAACTCTCTAATGGTGGATGGGGAGAAAGTTACCTATCAAGCCAAAACAAGGTATATATGCAACAGTTTCTTTCAATTTCAACGTGGATTCAGATTTATAGCAATTTGTTTTTGGTGAACTTTTTAAGGGTTCTCTCACATTTGCTATCCGAATTGCTAACAATACGAACTTCAAAATTGCTAGAATCTCAAAGTTTGTTTCTTTGTGAAAAAGGTGTGGACGAATATAGAAGGCAATCGTGCAAATTTGGTCCAAACCGCATGGGCCTTGTTGTCTCTCATTGATGCTGGGCAGGTCGGTGCATCATTTTCTCTTCAAATATTTGACCATTGCTCTGCATTATAAGTTTATAACATAGCATTGCTGCATAAAAAGACCAAAGAATGTAATGTGTTATGGAAAGAAGAAATATGAAAGAAAAATTAAGATTTACACAAATGAAGTCAAGAAAATCTAAAGCTTAAGTATTCAATTGTGTCAAATTTTTGGAATTACAAACATATATACCCATAATATACTTATTTTGAATGTTTTTACAACTTTAGTCCGAGATAGACCCAACACCAATTCATCGTGGGGTAAAAGTATTGATCAATTCACAAATGAAAGATGGTGACTTCCCCCAACAGGTAATTCATGTTTATTTAGATAAATTGACAAAGTTTTCCTTTAGTCCTGTCAATTAAATCGATATATGTTTTTAAGGCACATGATTCTCATATGCTTTAAGAACAGATGTAGTAATGCTACTCTTCACACCGATTTACATGACATATTTTAAGTAGTTCTCCTTTTCTCTAAATGGCTGACATAGTAAGCCACTTAAAACACGTAACATCAGCTAGTATGAAATGAGCGTGATAAATAGGTGTGAAGAGTAACATTTCTTTCAATCCAATTTGAGGAAAACTTTATCCATTTAAGTGTCTTTGAGTTGGTCTTTTTTTTTTTTTTTTTTTTTTTTTTTTTTTTATTGTTATTGGCAACAGGAAATCACCGGAGTATTTATGAGGAACTGTACACTAAACTACTCTTCCTATAGAAACATTTTCCCCATATGGGCTCTTGGAGAATATCGAAGGCGAGTTCTGTTTGCATGATAACCTGAATGCGTAAGCAAATGATTGCATATTGAACTTCAGGAGCCCAATTTAGCTTGAAATGAAATGGTTATATTCCACTACATATATAACCTTCATGCAAAGTAGCAAATGTCGAGAATGCTTAGTTACCAAATAAATGCAAAAAATTCTCTACTACTTGAAAGATGTAAATTATGTCATAATTACTTTGATGTGAGACAAACATCAACTCAATCATGTAATGCAATTAATATAATATATGTGGGTGTTAAATGTGTAATATCATGTCATATAAACTTTATTAGAGTCAATATTTGAATTTGTGCAGATAAGTGGTGATTTAACATGATAATGTATGCATTGTCTTTTGAGATAATTGGTGATTTGAGACTTTTAATAATTTAAAGGAAAAAGTACACATACTTCATTCAAATTGCTACCCTATTGTTTGAGCATCTCCAGCAAGGCTTTTAAACTAACTTTTAAGTTAAATTTAGCAATTTTGGTGCTACAGCAAACCTCTAGAATAACAATTTTTCTAAAATTTGCTACAGTGAACTTTCATATTTAAAAGTTCACTGTAACACTTTCTAAACATTTTTTATTTTTTCTTTCTCTCATCTCCTCTCTCCTCTCTCTACCTCTCCCTCTCCCTCTCTCCTCTATCTATAATAAAAAATAGTATTTAAATAAAGTAAATTGTAAAATAGATAGTCTGCTGGAGTTTATTGTGCAAAGTAGTAGCTAAACTAAAAAAGTTGATTTTGAATGGCTGAAATAGCCATCAACTGCTGGAGATGCTCGATTAATGGTTGTTTTTGCTTGGTTAGTTGGGTTGTTTCATGTAGGGGTGTACAAATGTGGTGGTTATTAACTGCTAATAACTGCCTACATGCAATCTCTAACCGAATAACCGCATAACCAGAAATAACAGCAATCGGATAATCGCCTAAGCCAGTTTCGGTTACTGGTTATAGGCATTTAGAAATCCGGTTGTTTGTTATTTCTTTCACTGCGAGTTGGGATCTTGTTGGGTAAACTGTTACAACCCGTGTTGCTGTACTGAGATTTTCATGTGTTCCTTAATTTGTTGTGTTCAAAAGGAGGATTCATGATTTTATGTGAAAAAATTTATGATTTCATGAGATTGATTTTTACAAATACATGGTCAGACAATATTACACACACAGTCTTTTGTATGAATTGTTTTGAATAGTTTTATAGTCATCAAGGTAGAACCTTGACGCCTAAATGAGTTTTGTTTTTGGGACTTGTAGAGTATATAGGTAATTATAGAAATATGTAAATTTAATCAATAATTTAACTTGACAAACAAATTTTCTGGACATGAATTCTCTGTGTGGCAATAAAATTAATAGTGTATGCTTCCAAGCTACGAGGACATATTTGTAACTTGGAATGGAGGATATGTTTGTAGTTGTATGGGGCTATATTTTCCACGCTTAGATGCGCACAAAAGAAAAGGCAATGTTTAGGCAAAAACCGACATTTTTTTTGTACTATTGTCGGCGTTTTCTATTTATGCCAGTAAAAATGCTGTTTTGTATACTGGTGGCATTATTAGTAGTTTAATCAAATTTTATTCACTAAAATTGTTAGTTTTTAGGTTGACTAATTCGGTGTCCAAAAGTGTAATTTCTTCTCGGTTGAAGCTTCGATTGCAAGATAGGCGTTCGAATGGCTGCAAGACATAGTGAAACCCAAGAGCTCCATTCACTGGGTTGCCCGAACGTGATTAGTTACCCGAGAGCTTCATTGGCTTCACGTTTGCAAGTTCATCCGAATTGGTTAAGGGACGTCCAAATGAAAGTATGTTGTTGCCGCTTCCAAGTTCAGCTTGGATTTCTATAAAACCCTAGTTCCATTCGAATGAGACAGTCAGCCGTCCCAACGCGACCATAGATTTTCGACAATAAGGTTTTCTACTTTAGTAAGGAAACCTAATTCTCAGTTACCTATATATAGGACTCTATAGAGCACGATTTTTTTAAGCAACTAAGATGACAAATTTTATATTGTGCTAAGAGATGATTATTAGTATTCAGAGCTTCAAAGTTATTTGGGGCAATTACTTTTTCCCCCATCAACTACAATGCAGTGTCAATTTCCTCCATGAACTGCCAATCTTACTGACTAACCTTATTAGGCTACAATTTTCTTCCTAAAACCCCCATTCCGTTAGGCAAACTTGTTAAATTGGATGAAATATTCTATTTTACACGTTAAATCTCATTAAAAGATAGAAATGCCCCCAAATAAAAATTCAAACAAAAAATATAAATATATAAAATTTATAATTTTTTTTTAAAAAAGAAGATAACTTTATACCCCTAAAATTTTTTAAAATTTCAAATTTACTCTTATTTATAAATAAAAAATTATTATTATTATAATGATTATATTAATTTTTTTTACAAAAAAGTGACCCACGGCGGGTCACCTTGGTGACCCCTGGCGGGTCACAACCGTGGGTCTTTGTGACCCAAGGGAGGGTTTGTGACCACAATGGGTCACAAGTGACCCTCCGATGGGTCATTTGTGACTCAGTTGGGGTCAGAAAGTGACCCTCCGGAGGGTCACAGGGTGACCCTCAAAGTGGGTCACCTTTGGGTCACAAGTGACCCTCAGTTTGGTCACAAAGACTTACTGTGAGTCACCAAGGTGACCCGCCGGTGGGTCAGAAAGTGACCCACGATGGGTCTTTTTTTTTTTTTTTTTTTTTTTTTTTTTTTTTTTAAATAATAAAAATTTGTTTTTAATAAAAAATGAGTGTATTTTAGGAATTTCACACCTCTCTGTTGGGATTTCATAGAAAATCCTAACGGAATGGGTATTTGAAACGAAATAAAAGTTCGATACACCAAAGTGAGAGATTTTAAACTTTGAAGGGTGTTTGCAAAAGGAGCATGAGTTCAAGGGTAAGTGAAATTTCTCTCTTCCCTTTTTTTTTTTTTTTTTTTAGTTTAAGTCTTTTTCAACTGTTTTTTAGTATTTTTAATTGACTTTTTTATTTTTATAAATTAATTTATAAGTGTTTTTTAATTTAATATATTAATATTTTTTGTTTGAATTTTTATTTATTTTTTTAATTTTGATTTTTGATCTGTTTAATTTTAAGGGTATTATATGTAATTTTTGTTTATATAGTTAGGGTATTTAGGTCATTTCAAATTTTTTAACGAGTTTGACTGACGGAAGGGGGTTTTGGGAAGAAAATAGTAGTATGCTAGGGTCGGGCAGTAAGGTTGACAGTTTATGGGGAAAAATTGACAATGCGTTGTAGTTGATGGTGGGAAAAAAGTAATTACCCCAAGCTATTTTCTCTTAGAGTGTTGTATTTGAGAAGCTGTTTTATTCACCAACGATAAGAAGTTTATCGGACGATCCGATAAAAGGGAATCACTGCAAGACCACCCCTAGACCGGCCTTGGGGGTGGCCGACCGGCGACCACCCCATAAAATTTTCTCTTTTTTATTTATTTTTTTTAGGTTTAGTTTTTTTTTTTTTTTTTTTTTTTTTTAATTATTATTATTTTTAATTTTTAGGACATATGGCGTCTTATGGGAGTGACACGTGGAAACTCCGTTAATTGGGACTGATGGAAACTAACGGAAGTATTGATTTTGTCTTTTCCCATAGGTGAGGTACCAGATTTGTCTGGTTTTAAAACTTTAGCAGAAAAATAAAAATGTTAAAACCGAGGTACCAAAAAAGTTACTAACCCTAATTTTAATTCAACATTTATTTTTCTTAAACACCTATTCATCCCCCCTCTAGGTATATTTTGGAGTCTAGTTTATATTTTAAAAAAATAGCTAAAAATCACTTTTTTTTTTTTTTAATTATTATTATTATTAATTTTTAGGACATATGGCGTATTATGGGAGTGACACGTGGAAACTCCGTTCATTGGGACTGATAGAAACTAACAAAAGTATTGATTTTGTCTTTTCCCATAGGTGAGGTACCAGATTTGTCTGGTTTTAAAACCTTAGGAGAAAATAAAAATGTTAAAACCGAGGTACCAAAAAAGTTACTAACCCTAATTTTAATTCAACATTTATTTTTCTTAAACACCTATTCATCCCCCCTCTAGGTATATTTTGGAGTCTAGTTTATATTTTCAAAAAATAGCTAAAAATCACTTCTTTTTTTTTAATTATTATTATTTTTAATTTTTAGGACATATGGCGTATTATGAGAGTGACACGTGGAAACTCCGTTAATTGGGACTGATGGAAACTAACGGAAGTATTGATTTTGTCTTTTCCCATAGGTGAGGTACCAGATTTGTCTGGTTTTAAAACCTTAGGAGAAAAATAAAAATGTTAAAACCGAGGTACCAAAAAAGTTACTAACCCTAATTTTAATTCAACATTTATTTTTCTTAAACACCTATTCATCCCCCCTCTAGGTATATTTTGGAGTCTAGTTTATATTTTCAAAAAATAGCTAAAAATCACTTTTTTTTTTTTAATTATTATTATTTTTAATTTTTAGGACATATGGCGTATTATGGGTATTATGGGAGTGACACGTGGAAACTCCGTTAATTGGGACTGATGGAAACTAACGAAAGTATTGATTTTGTCTTTTCCCATAGGTGAGGTACCAGATTTGTCTGGTTTTAAAACCTTAGGAGAAAAATAAAAATGTTAAAACCAAGGTACCAAAAAAGTTACTAACCTTAATTTTAATTCAACATTTATTTTTTTTAAACACCTATTCATCCCCCCTCTAGGTATATTTTGGAGTCTAGTTTATATTTTCAAAAAATAGCTAAAAATCACTTCTTTTTTTTTTTTTAATTTTTAATTTTATTTTAACTACTAACTTTTTTAAAGTACTCTCAGAAGCTAGAACTTTTGTTCATAGGGGGCAAAATATAACTAACGAAATAAAAAATAAAAAAAATAAAAAAAAAAATATCAATTTTAATTATATATTTCAATAGTAAGTGATTGAGTTCAATCTAATTGGGTGGTAGTATGAGAAATTTCAAAATTTATTTACTGGATGAGATGTCTTGCGGTTAGAACTCACTGTACATTAATGAATTACCTCTTTTTATTTGAATCAATAAATTAAATCTATTGACGGCTTCAGGACCATCAAAGTATCATCTTATGAGTTAAGAGTTTCTAGATGCACAATGATCATCCATTTTTAATGCAATATGCATGCTGAAAGGAATTTTTTTAAAAAGGAAAAAATATAAAAAAAGCCACCCAAACTACCAACTGTTTTCGATGTAGCCCCCTAATGTTCTAAAAGTGATAAAGTAGCCCCCCAAACTATTGCATTTTGGCTACTCCGTTAGTCAAAACCGTTAGTTTGGACGGAAACTGCAAAGCGACGTCGTTTGTTATGGGTAAGTTACTACAATGCCCTTTTATGAAAAAAAAAAAAAAAAAAAAAAAGAAGAAAAAAGGGAAAAATATAAAAAAGCCCCCCAAACTACTAGCCATTTTCATTTTAGCCCTCTAATGTTCAGAAAGTGATAAAGTAGCCCCTCAACAAAACGACGTCGTTTTGAATTTCCGTCCAAACTGACGGTTTTGACTAACGGAGTGGCCAAAATGTAATAGTTTGGTAGTTTGGGGGGCTACTTTATCACTTTTGAAACATTAAGGGGCTAAATCGAAAATGACTAGTAGTTTATGAGGCTTTTTTATATTTTTCCCTTTTAAAAAAGAGTTGTTTCCAGATAACATCTAAAAAATCAATTTTTCTTAATTTACTTTAAAGTTTAAACTGTGTATATCCAACAATTAACTAGGGAGTAACTTTAATTAATTTTGGTGCCACATTTATCCATCTTCGAAAAGGAAAAAAAAAGCTATGGGCGATTCAATTTAATTATTATTTCTTTTAAATGCCAAATTTTGAATTATGATATGTATGGTAGTGTTGTTGTCTAAGTTTTGGCTTGCATTTTTTTTTTTTTTTGGTAAAGTTTGGCTTCCATTTCTAAAATAAAGACTAGCGACAAATAAGTCTCGTGGCTTGTGCATTGTGAATATGTGATGTCTTGTAATTGTGAACAATGTCTCATCACGTAAAAAATATCTTGATGACTTTAAACATCCCAAACACACTCTTCCTTTTTCGTTCCTTTTTTTTTGTATTTTTTTTTGGGCCATTCCTTCTTTTCTGAGCTTGAAGTCGAAGAATGAAGTAAGTTTCTCTTTATTTGTTGTAGATCGATTTTTTTTTTTCTTTTCTTCTTTTTTGAGCTTGTTCTTGAAAGACTTAAAGGCTGATCTTCCTTCTTTGTTCAATTGTTCATCTAAGTTTTAATTTACTAAGGGCTCTAAAGAGTGAAGATTGAAACAGTAGCAACAAATTTGCTGCTTTAACGTCAATAGTTACGAGAGGATCCTAGAAGAAGTTCTACTAAGGGTGCCCCTGAATTAGTTGTTGAGAGTTTTTAGGATAGGCAAATTCAGGGCAAACAAAAAAATTTCACTGGTAAAAGAAGTTTTTGGGGGTTCAGGGGGGTGGGGGGCATGTGCCCCCTCTAAACCGAGCCGGCTCCGCCACTGCTCTTCCCGCAGTTTTACCATTTTAACTATTCACTTTCATAATTCCATTTAAATATTCTTTTATAAAGATTTATTTATTATTTCTTGAACATTTATATTTTAGAAGGTTTGTATTTTCTAATGATCATATTTTTTGAATTTTTGTCTTTTCCTAATGTCCATATTTTAAAAAGTTGTTTTTAACGATCATATTTTTTTAAAAATGAAACATGCTTTCACTGCAAATATCAACATTTCCTCTCCAATTATCACTCACCTCAACCAAGGTTCATTTTCCATTCAATACAATTTTTCTTTTTGGTGAGAAAACAAGGATCAGCTTGAGTCGGTTGAAGAGACATTTATTTTATGGGGACAAGGATCAAATATTGATTAAATGTTTTTCAGCCACGTCTCCGTTTGGTTTATTTTCAACTACCACCCGTTTGGTTTGTTGTCAACCACTGCCAGTACGTCGTTTGATTGATCATTACTCACTAGTTAAATGTCTTGCATGCTATCCTTGACAGTTTCATTATTTTAACTATTCACTCTCATTATTTCATTCAAATATTTTCTACAAAAAATTTGTTTATTAATTCTTCAATATTTATATTTTAGAATGTTTGAATTTTTCTAATGGTCATATTTTTTTGAATTTGTCTTTTTTTAATGTCTATATTTTAAAAATTTGTTTTTGACGATCATATTTTAAAAAAAATGAAAGATATATGCTTTCATTGCAAATATGAATATTTTGAGTAAACTGCTATAAGTTTTCTTAAAGTTTTTGTAGAGTCATTCTAAATGTGATGTGGTTTTTAAAATTACTAATAGATCAAAAGTCAATAAATCACATTTTAAATTCAACAGTAATTTTAAAAGCTACTTCACATTTAAAAAAATTCTAAAAAAACTTATAGCATTACTCAAACATTTCCTTTCCAATTATCACTCACCTCAACCAAGGTTCATTTTCCATTCAAGGCAATTTTTTTTTTTTTTTTTGGTCTTGGTGAGACTTGAGAGAACAAGGATCAGCTTGACTCGGTTGAAGAGACATTTATTTTATGGGTACAAGGATCAAATATTGATTAAATGTTTTTCAGCCACGTCTCCGTTTGGTTTATTTACAACTACCACCCGTTTGGTTTGTTGTCAACCACTGCCTGTACGTCGTTTGATTGATCATTACTCACTAGTTAAATGTCTTGTATGCTCTCCCTGAGTCCCTGTCAATTCATGCTGACTTTTCCAATTGATAAGAAATCCATCCCATTGATTTTTATTTATTTATTTTTTTGCCTTTTACAGTTTTTAATTGAAAAGAAATAAAGGGGCTCAAACATTTTCTGAAATCAAGGTTCACGATATTATTACTGAGTTTCATACATTAATTATAGTTGTTCCGGGCATTATATATATATATATATATATATATATATATAGTAGTAGTGTCGGTTATTTGTTAGAACAGAGAGGATGTGGAAGTTGAAGATAGCCGAAGGAGGGCCAGGGCTGGTCACCGGAAACAATTTCATCGGCCGGCAACACTGGGAATTCGACCCTGATGCCGGCACTCCTGAAGAACGTGCTCAAGTTGAGAAGGCCCGCCACGAGTTCAAGAAAAATTGGTTTCGGATGAAACAGAGCGCTGATCTTTTGATGAGGATGCAGGTTAATACCTCTCTCTCTCTCTCTCTCTCTCTCTCTATATATATATATATATATCTGACGTCTCTTCTTTCTCATGTATATATATAAAGCATATTAAATATTAATTAAATTAATGATTAAATTTATTACGAATAATAGATCTATAGTTGAAATTTTGAATAATTAAATATTTTATCGGTTGAGTCTCACTTATTTAAAAAGAATTTGAGATCATACATTACATGATAAGAAAAAAGTGTTAGAATATTAATTAAATAATTATATTTATTATTATTTATTGTTAACTTAAGTTTTTGTAATGAATAATGGTTTAACATGATATTAGCTAAAGCATAAATTTTGGATGCTAGGGTGGGTGGTCGACCATCATATGCTTGGAGGAGTATTCATAGTTCCTGTGAAGTACTCAAAGAGGGTTTATTTTGGCGTATTGGGAATGGATCCACAGCACGTATTTGGAAGGATAGGTGGCTTCCAAACCCCTCTACTTTCCGTGTGGTATCTCCCATACGGGAACTTCATCCGGATGCAAAGGTGCGGGAGCTCATTGACGAAGATTTGCATGGGTGGAATTTGAATAAATTGGAGCGACTTTTCTCACCGGAGGAGGTCCAAATTATTCTTTCCATCCCAATCAGCAGTACGAATCAGCCAGATACCTTGATTTGGCGTGGGACGGCAAATGGTATGTTTTCTGTAAAAAGTGCGTACCATATGCAACTTGAGCGTGGGGTTATGGATCTGCCCGAGAACTCTTCTCACAGGGGAACCACTGCTGTATGGAGGCAAATATGGGCTTTGACAACTCCAAATGCAGAAAAACATTTTCTCTGGAGGGCTTGTCACGACATTTTGCCCACCCGGGAAAATTTGCTGAAGCGGAAGATTATTCAGGATCCCATCTGTCCCCTGTGTGGCTTTATGGTGGAGACCTGTTTCCATGTATTATGGCAGTGTCCTGCAGCGCTGGACGTATGGGGTATGGGTCCAGTAAAATTTCAAAAAAGTCATTATGAAGGCCCAAGTTTTATGGAAGTGGTGGTAGATTTGTTTCAGAAATGCACAGCAGAGGAGAGGGCCCTGTTTGCTGGATTAGCTTGACATATCTGGATGCGGCGAAATGACATACTGCATGGGGGCTCGTTTTCTCATCCCACAACTCTGCTACAGATGGCTCATCGGGCACTTGAGGAATTTCAGGAAGCTCAGGTCTGCAGACCTGTTTCTATCCCGGAGCAAGCTGTTGGAATTTTGACTAGATGGATGGCTCCGGAGCAGGGATGGGCGAAAGCGAACTGGGATGCTTCCCTTAATAGTGATACTGGATGCTTGGGCTATGGCGTTGTGATCCGTGACTATCAAGGCCGTATGATTGAAGCTCGATGTATATCGCGTCAAGGTAAGCTCACGCCGGCTGCAGCAGAATCATTGGCAGCTCTTTTGGCGATTGATACGTGTTCAGCTTTGAGCTTAACACATGTTCAACTAGAAGGGGATGCCAAAGGTATTATTGATGCTGTCAACTGTGATGAGCTTGATTGGAGTCGGTTGGGGCACTTGGTGGCTGATATTAAGGTGAAGTTACAAGTGTTTACCAGGTGGAAGATGTGTTTTGTGAAGAGAACAGCAAACCAGGTGGCACATCTTTTATCAAGATATGCTGTGAAACAGAGGATTGATACTGTTTGGAGAGAGCCTCCTGAATGTATCTGTGATACTATTTTGCTGGAGCAATTAGCTCTAGTAGAGTGAATTCAATAAAAATCGATCTTTATTCAAAAAAAAAAAAAAAAAAAGCTAAAGCATAAATTTTGAATAATTAATTGTCGAGAAAACTTCACAAACGACCCTTGAACTACTAAATGATTTGAAAAGATCTTTCAAATTTTAAAAAATCTCAATTTTACCTCTCAAACTTTTAATTTGATGTAATCTACTCCCTCCTTCAATTTTTGACATTAACCCCTAACGGAAATGATTAAAAAGACCAAATTACCCTTCAACTTTCAATTTTTTTATTTTTATAAAGGGTCCTTTGACCCACGGTCACGGGTAAGTAGACCCCAACTGGGTCGCAGCCAAACCCAGCCGTGGGTCAGGCCATGACCCACGCTGGGTCGCGGTCATGATCCCAGAGTGGGTCTGCTTACCCGTGGCGGGTCTTTGGCCGACACCCACCATGTAACAAAAATACCTTTTACCAAAAATACATTTATTTTTATGTCACGTCAAAATATCTTTTCAATTAAAACACAAAAAAAAAAACAAACATCTAACCCTTTGGAATGTGACAGTTCGTATTCTTTCACTGCTCCAAGGCACGAGGTTATGCCAAGCCCACATGGCATGCCCCATGGGATGCTCCACCTTTGACCTTAATTAGAGCCCAATGGCATCCATTTGTTTTTGAAATGTATTTTTCTCAATAAATATATTTCCAATAACCTTTTGCCATTTGTCAAATGCCGGTGAACACAAGTATTAATGGAATTCCCACCATGTTTATACGAGACGAGTTAAGATCTTTTCCTGTTCAAATGAATACGAGAATATTCAGTTAGTTATATTTGAAAGATATTTTTGTCTCACAAAAAAGTGAAAAGATAAAAATACTCATAAAATATAACGAACTTGATACTCTCCAGTTCAAAGAAACTGAAGGAGAGGATTATGTTCCATATTGAACAATATACTCATAATTTTTTGGCTTTATCCCAAGAAAGGAAAAAGATTGTACTATTATTTTCTACAAATTTATGTGGAAATATTTGTATTATAATTTTTATTGTAACTTCTTTCACAATGATCTTAACTTTTATCATAGTAATTAAAAAATAAAAAATAAACAAGATTTCAAGTGATAATTTTTTTTTTTAATATTTTTTATGCTTATGTTTACACTTTTCCCTCTGAAGTCATTTATGTTTATACTTTACCTTCTTAGGGCATTTTCGAAAGTTTTGGTTGAAAAAGGTACCAAATAGACGGATTTGATGGAAATTTAGTATTTTTTGTGCCAACATCAGATATATTGTGGGGGGTCTTTCCTCGATTTTTAAACATTGAGCATCAAAATGCAAATGTGTAGATATTCCAGGGGGTAAAGTGTACTTTCCCCCCCCCCCCCCCAAAAAAAAAACTACAAGAAATTTTCTATAGTTTTTTTATCGGTCAAGATTTAATTTCACTATTTCTTTCTTTCTAATGAAAACTTAAAATTAAATATGGACTATTAAAAATACATAGTATATATATATATATATAACACTTCAGCCAAATCCAATTTTTCTGTATGAAACCTATTAGTTGAGTTTGTAATAGGGTCGCTCTACTTACGTAGACGGCTCTTAAAACATGTTTTATAGAGTGCGATTTCGAATGCCATAAAAAAGTTTTGACTTTTTTCACTATACACCAATTAATTTTCAGATGAGATGGTCAAAGTTCCGATCCAACACTATAGATTATTAGATTCTTATAAACTTTGTATTGGGCCATTTGTTTGTAAAGCTGAGGGGAATATCCATTTATGTGGACCATAAAGCAATTAATCATAAGATAAAGTCGTTTCCAAAGCTGATGTGAAATTTCATTTTTGTGGATCATAAAGTAATAAATCATAAGATAAAGAAGATACGCACGATTGCGGCAAAGAAGATAGAGGTTGTTCGGAAAATTGACCTTAGTAATTGACAACATTGTACACATTTTTTCAATAAGCTAAGATCTATTTTTTGTGGTAGAAAATTAACTTTAGCGTAATGTCATTAATGATTAAGTTCTATTTTTGTGGATCATAGCCATAAGATAAAATCAAAAACAACGTCTTTAGTTTTGAAAACTTTCTTTTAGTCTTGTCCAAAAAGTTAAGAAGTATACAAATTACCAATGTTGGGATGCAATTTTGTTAACGTGGATAATTCTTAGAATATGTCTTGTAGAGTGCGATTTCGATAAAAAATTACTTTCTAGTATGTACTCCTTTAATTAACAAAGAATTACTTTCCAAGAAATAAGCATATAGTTGATGAGAGAAAACAAATAAATAAAAAATACACACACAGAAATTTAAATCTATTTAGTGGTACCAACCACACCAGTTAATCCCTTTTCCCAGTTTCCCTCATGAATAATAAAGAAAAAAAAAAAGCACCAGTTAACGTGATGCACAACGGAACAGGATTTTTTTCAGTCTATTTTGGATTGGAGAATATTCAGTTAATGATCAAGATCTCTTTAAGAGACCCTGAGGCCATAAATAGGACATCTATCTCATTAATAAAAAAAATAATAAAATATTATATATATATTTTTTAAAAATTATAAAACAAAATTATAAAAAATTATAAAAAAAATCAAGGGTGGCTGTCCACCCCATTGGGGGTGGTCGGACCGCCCCAGTTGGGGGCTGAGGGTGGCTTCGGCCACGCAATACCGCCAGTCTGGGATGGTCGAAGCCACCCCATGGCCCTTTGGGGTGGTCCGGCCACCAGATCTTAAAAAAAAAAAAAAAAAAAAAAAAGTTTGCTTGGCCCTCTGGCCACCCCCAAGGGCCATGGGGTGGTCTGGCCACCCCTAGCCGGCCATTGGGGTGGCTTGAGAGCCACCCCTTCTAAAATGGGGTGGTCCGGCCACCCCCTATGGCCAAGATGGTATGGCCAACCACCCCTTATTTTTTTTATTAATTTATTTTTTATTTTTCTTAATCTAAAATATTGATTTTTTATTATTTTTTGTAGTGGGACATGTATCCTATATGTGACTCTAGGATTTCTAAGAAGAAATTCCAGCTATGAACTGGATATTCTCCAGTCCATTATAGATTAAAGAGGATCCTATTCCTAGCACAACAGGCAAAGGATTAAGTTGGGCTTGGAATTAATTTTCCATATTCATTTTCAAATGTCACACGTGGATCATCACGTCAGTTTTTACTGGATTTATAATTAAACTATATTATTCTTAGCAGCACTCATGTTTTTCTATAAGTAGACATTAGATATTGACAATGTTATGATATTTACCACGTCAGTCACCAACTAATTAAATTGACTGGTAAACTTAATTGTTTAGTGATTAATGTAATAAGTATCATGCAAACTGTCAAGTCAATTTTGAAGGAACTTGTAGTAAAAGTGTAGCACTCTTAGCGGCACTCATATTTTTATGTAGACATTTAGAAAAGATAATATGGTTGTGATTTGTATTAGAATCTAGAAAATTTCAATTGTGAGGACTTTTGACTTATTTTTCAATTGAACATTTCTCTATTTGATATGGAAAACTCACAGCTTAGGAAGGAGAACCCATGTCCACCAATTCCAACGCCAGTGGAAGTGAAAGAAGCAGAGGTGATAACAGAGAAAGCGTTGATTACTACAATGAGAAGAGCACTGAGCTTTTATTCCTCCATTCAAGCCCATGATGGCCACTGGCCTGCTGAATCTGCTGGCCCCTTATTTTTCCTTCAACCCTTTGTATGTTTTTTGTTTTCTCACCATTCAATATACAACTATATATGCATCTTTATTCTTTGTTTTATTTTTCTTTCACTAAGATATAAAAATGCTTGCATAAACTATTACACTTCTTAATTCTCACATGCATTTTTAATAAAGTATGTAATTTTATATGCATTTTGGACATGTCAATTTGAAGGAAATTTTTATCGACATTACATTAATATTCCTTGCCAAAAAAAGAAAAAGAAAAAAGGTAACAAATAGCCAAATATATACTTAAAAATAATAATAAAAAAAACGTCATTTTATGCCTTTCTTTTAATGTCATTTCGCTCAAATGGCACAAAACCATAGTTTTTATGTTGTTTACACAAACAACATAAATTTAAAATATTTTACACTGTTTACTGTACAAACGGCATAAATTATAGAATTTATGACATTCGTGTTTACTGTGCAAATGGCACAAATGTCAATAATATATATATATATATTTCTCCAAAATAACCTCAAACACACATGCACATGCACATGCATATATTTTGGGATTTATGTCTGGCTATATTGGAATGGAGAAATAAATCAACCCTGTGACTTGTTTGTTAAATCTAACTTAATTTCGTATTATTTTGATATGCAGGTAATGGCATTATACATCACTAGAGGTCTCAATGCTATATTTTCACCGGCACACCAAAAGGAAATTATTCGATACTTGTATAATCATCAGGTTTTATTCTTTTTTTTTTTTTTTTTTTTTGGAACACAAGTTTGTGTCTTTAAAGTCCTAGAAAACTAAAAAATTGGCTGATTTTTAAATTTGTGTATTTGTTGGATAGAACGAAGATGGAGGTTGGGGTTTCCATATAGAGGGTCACAGCACAATGTTTGGGTCAGCATTGAGCTACATTGCATTGAGATTACTTGGAGAGGGACCTGAAGATGGTGAAGATGGTGAAGATGGGGCTATGGCTAGAGGCAGGAAATGGATCCTTGACCATGGTGGTTTAGTGGCTATTCCTTCATGGGGAAAGTTTTGGATCACGGTATGGCCATTTGGAACCATTACCTTATGTTGGTTATATATATCTAGCAGACACTTGAAATTTATAAGCACAGATTCACATTCCATAAATGAAAATTAAAATCAGTATTTCATTTTGGTAGCCAAGATTTCTTGATAATATACATATGCAAGCAAACAATTATTAACGCAACATATCTCTAAGTCATTTAAAATGAACCGTTTAGATTGAGCCACCTAAGCATCTAAAACTAATAAAAATATTAAAAACAAAGGCGTGTATGAACCACCGCTTATGGTGGTCGGCTAGCCTCTTGAGGAGTACCCTTTGGTGACCAGAATTGCAACCGAGACTCTCCAATCTCAATTCTCACATTCAACAGCTATCGGCCGGTTAGCCAACTGACAGCTTATGTTCTTCAGCTTTGGGCACCAATTCAAGTCCCAACTGTATATAATCTTTAGCTTATTGTTGTTGGCGTTTTGTGACTTTCACCATAAAGTTGGTGGGACCCAGCATCATTAAAGGAGAAATCTTTTGGCTCACGTTTTTCTTTTATTCCCAATTGCTCTTGGAATTGGTTTTCCTTTACAGAGCATGAATTGGACTTGAAGTCCTTCTACAATTTGGAATTGGAGGAGCCTTGCTTACCCAACTTTTATGTCCTATAAATAGGGGTGTCCACAGGACATAAACGTACAGAGAAAAATCAAAGTAATATTTGCTTTGTGTTTTGGTGAGCCAACAATAGAGAGAAAAAGTGAGAGCAAGAAAGAGAGTGTTTTTTTCCCTTTTGTTATTATTCTCCTTTGGGTAAAGTGAGAATTGGGTGTATTTGGGGCTTTGGGTTTGAGTGGTTTTCTCACCCTGTTATTCTCTTGTTGAAAAACGCTATGCCGACTCCAAAAACTTGTTTATCACAATTTATGCGGAATTAGTATTATGAAGCAACAAACAATTCAATCACCCAAAATATATAAAGCAATAAAGAGGCAGACACAGATATTTTGGTTACGAAGAGGAAACCTTTTAGAAACCGATCTAAAACTAAAACCTCTCCGGGGCAGCCAAACCCAGGAAATCACTATCAAAAGATTATCTAGAGATTACAGACACTAGGAACACTTACAACCCTTTGCAAGACCTTGGCTCTGTAAGATCGACAAGCCTACAACTCGTCTCCTTGATCACAATCTTCTTCAACGTGATTCTCCTTTACCAGACCCTTCCGATAGACTTCTCAACCGTAGATTTATCAAAGAAATAACTAAAACTCTAAGAGATTTAATTTAACGCTCACCACATATGATCTCTCTTAGCACAGCCTCCGACAAACTCTTTGGGGGTAAAAATTCGTACTTCTCTATTCTATAATGATGTATATATACCCCCGATAAAACCCTAGACCTAACCCACTTAAAATCACGTTTTTGGGCCTAAAACTTACGGGGTGTCCGGACATGTTAATGGGCGGTCCGGACACGGCTTTGCGGAGCAAGATTTTAGTCTCTGGAAATGAGGTCCGGACCCGGCCTGTCCAGTCTTGATCAACAGCTCTGATTGATGGGTGTTTGTGGTCTGATTGAGCTGAAATTTTGCAGGGACGTTCATAACACATGAATCTACATTATGAACGGTGGAGATTGGATTCTGAGCATTCTATATCAGTGTTTGAGCCCATGAACAGTAGCATCTGCATTTTGGAACTGAATTAAGCCAACACAAGAACTAACAAACTCCCTTTTTGGCAATTCAGTGACAAAACCAAAATGTCGAGCCAATCCCATCATCTCCCCATATTTACTCCCCCTTTTTGACACAGAATGACAAAAGGTCTTCATGTTTCCTGAAACACTTCACAAAATACATCAAGGCATATGTGGAACAAGAAGACATAAATAAAACTCATGAAAAAAAATGACGTAGAATGCGTGATCATAAAGAAACATCAGCGAAACTCCCCCTCAATGTATGACTCAATTAACAACAGGAAACTGGAAATGCAAAGCATGTTTCTCCCCCTCAAAAGTTAAATGAACACACATGATAACACATCAATGACTCATGTATTGCACAATGGATATCCAAACATGCTCCAAATATGCAAAATATACATGAGACTAAAAATGGCAAGAAACTCATATTGCTTAACCCAAGCAAAGAAAAATGTTCCATTCATCCCATGCTTGTATAGTGTGTGTGTAGGCCATCTAAAGAGAAAAAAATTTTAACTTACAAAATGAGGAGAAAGTTTCACCACCATGAGGTTTTGACAAGTATATCAAATCAAAAGTCAAACCTTATCATACTAGGGCCTAGCCACTCTCATCCTATACATTTCTCTTTGTAAAATATTTTGCACAAGTTTGACACAGTGAAATAAATTCTTTTTGGAATATGATCTTTTGATTTTATTTGTTTCACTATTTTGTTTATTTTTCTCTTTGAGAAAGTGTATTTAAACTTTTGGTGCTTATCACAAAAGAGAAAGCATGAATTTTTAAGCCCTAGGTTCAACTAGCATATGGTCAATTTGAAAAATATGACTAGTCAAAAGCCTCATATGGCTACCTAACAGACCTCACAAATAAAGTGAAACAAAACCTCAATTTAAGCTTAAATGTGTATAAAAGATAAAGCATAGGCAAAATGTACCACATAAGCTCAGGCTTTAGGTAACCACAAAAACAAGTCCATTGACACAAATTTTCATCTCATGCATATTAAGAACATTCCAAGACGTAAGGAATTACATCCATAAAACGCAACATGAGAAATTAATGAACTATCTAGGTGCATAAGACAAAAGCAAGAAAAGGAAACAATCAGAGTAACATATTTTTGTCTTTTTGAAATTTTTCACAAAAGAAATGCACACAAAAGAAAAACAAATGCAAAACAAAACAACATGCTTGAATTGAGATTACAACAGGCAAGACATGAATGTCTTTTAGCATTAAACTTTCATCACTTCTTATAGGTCCCACTACAAAATAATGATTTGGTTTAATAACTACTTCTAGGTCTTCACAAGACATTACACATTCCTGAACATTTGATTAGCAAGTAAACAAAAATCTTGGTTGTCCGCACACAATATCTCATCTATAAGCTTTTCAAAGATCATGATATATGAATTTCTTGAAAAATCCTTTATGAATATGCCTCAAAAGATGAATCTCAAAACAATCATGTATATACTCTTCATACAGAAAGTGTAACAACAAAAACAATGCAGTGCATAAACAATAAAGCAAAAAAAAAAAAAAAAATGCAAAGCAAAGAAAAATAACACGCTCTAGGATATTCAAAAATAAGCAAAACAATCAATCCTAGGCATGTTATTGACTCACCTAACTTTAGGTGAGATCACTACCACTCACCCTCAATGGGTGAATGGTATAATCCTTTCTAACCCAAACCTTCTTGAATAAAGGTGTAGAGACGTGAACATTTTCAAACTTGTCTACTCTAGACACACCTCCCATCATCATTACCAAACCCTCATAATCTTTCCTAGAAACAGAATTTTTATTTTTATGCACATGAGGTTTCAATTTAAAACAGTTGGGTCGAATGTGACCAACTTTTCCACAATGATGACAAGTAGGGATAAACCTTTTAGGAGGTAGATTCCTAGGAGGATGGACGACTCTAAATTTGGGGTAAGATACATAAGGTTCAACATGAATTTTCTTAACTTTCTTACCTTGTGAGGTCGAGGCAGCTTCTATTTTTCTTTTAACCATAGAGTCTTCTACTTTTTCTGATTTAACAAATATTATCTCAAAAGTAGAATCATTGTTAGAAGACAAAGCAACATGACAATCAAAACTTAACTCAGATTTATCACAATCAGAATTCTGAGTATGTAACATATTCTCAAGGGAATTGCTAGAGAATTTTTCCAATTGAATTTCTGACTCTTTAAATTTATTCTCTAACAAATCAACTTTAGAACCTAAAACAGAATTTTAAGATTTTAAAGAATCAATTAAAGCAAATTTCGTGTCTGGCGGGTCGACCCGCCAGACCCGTTTTGTTTTTTGATTTTTTTGTGCCTCGCGTGAGGAGAGTCAGACGACTCACAGCTCACTCACGAGTCTCATGTCAGTTACTTAACTTACTTTACTCTTTACCATTTTGATTTTTGAACAAAAAATCTTTGCAACCTAACCCTCTCCCTGACTCCCTCTCACTCGGTCTCCCACTCTCCCTCCGTCACCAACTCACCGTCTCCCACTCGGCCACTCTCCCGATTCTCCCTCTCTCTCTCGGGTCTCCACTCTCCCTCCTCGTCGTGGGCCTCCTCGCCGTTAGGAACTTAGGCGTTAGCAAGAGCCAAGCCGCCAAGGCATCCTCACGGACCTCACCGTCGCTGACTCGCCATCCTCACCGAGTCACCGTCGCCGTCAGCCACGTCTCCTCGCCATTAGTCGCAGCTCTCTGTCTCTCGTATGGCGGTATGTCTCTTACTCTCTCTAGTCTCTGACTCTGATTTTTTTTTTTTTTTTTTTGTAAGTCTAGACTCTGATTTTGATTGTTTGAATTTTTGATATATATTCTAGACTCTGATTTTGAATCTTTGATTGTTTGAATTTTTGATATATATTTGTCTTTCAGGCAAATATGTGATATTATACGGTTTAGGGTTTATACCTTAATGGCTTAATTACATTTTTTTACTATATATTAGTGTACATAATTTTGCTAAATCATTGATTGAATTTGCTTTGTTGAACAATTTATGGCAAATATGGCCAAAGCAATGATTTTTTTTTTAATTAAAAATAAAGATTTTAAAAACTTAAAATTGAAAATAAAATTGGGGGATTAAAAGTAGAATGGAACTTCATAAAGAGAGAGAGAGAGAGAGAGAGGAAAATAAAAAAGATATTTAGATTAACCGACAGTAAAATGACAGCAAAATAGAATGGGTGTTGTCGGATAATGCCCGCGACGTGACTGCTCTGTAGGCTGTAGCAGACAGACGCAATAGTAAAAATTCTCCATTTGATATATATCACATAGTTGCTTATTGCAAGATTTGGGTTTGATTATTTTATTTCACTTAGCTATATAGCTTTTCATTTATTCTTAAATATTCAATTTATAGTTATATAGCATATAGTCATTAGTCATATACTTTAATAGTTTAACTAATGATTATGTAATTTATGTGTGTAGATGAATATTGAAGAAGTTGTTGAAGATGCATTCGACATTGATGACGATGTGGTCGAATTACCGTCACTAGAAGGTGACTCTGTTTCTGTGGGGACTGGGAGTAACAAAAAGGGAAAGAAGCGGAGGAGGACCTCAATTGTTTGGCAATATTATAATGTCATTCCTAATGCTGATCCAAATGACCCGGAGGTATGGGCAAAATGCAAGACATATGGTAGTAAATACAAGGATCGAAAGACAATTTATTAACAATAGATTCATTCACATGTTTAAGATCTTGAAACTCCCCCAAACAATTTGTGTATTGATGTCTCAAAAGAGTGAATTTTTCCAACAAATTGTTGAAGGAGTTTATAAGATCATATTCCTCCTAAGAAGTATTCATAGCAAACAGGAGTCAACAGATCTCACTCAAGAATTTAATCCAAACAGAGTGAACCCGCTTTAATACCAATTGAAAAACGCTATGCCGACTCCAAAAACTTGTTTATTATAATTTATGCGGAATTAATATTATGAAGCAATAAACAATTCAATCACCCAAAATATATAAAGCAATAAAGAGGCAGAAATAGATATTTTGGTTACGAAGAGGAAACCTTTTAGAAACCGATCTAAAAGTAAAACCTCTTCGGGGCAGCCAAACCCAGGAAATCACTATCAAAAGATTATCCAGAGATTACAGACACTAGGAACACTTACAACCCTTTACAAGACCTAGGCTCTGTAAGATCGACAAGCCTACAACTCGTCTCCGTGCTCACAATCTTCTTCAACGTGATTCTCCTTTACCGGACCCTTCCTATAGACTTCTCAACCGTAGATTTATCAAAGGAATAACTAAAACTCTAAGAGATTTAATTTAACGCTCACCACATATGATCTCTCTTAGCACAGCCTCCGACGAACTCTCTGGGGGTAAAAATTCATACTTCTCTCTTCTATAATGATGTATATATACCCCCGACAAAACCCTAGACCTAACCCACTTAAAATCACATTTTTGGGCCTTAAACTTACGGGGTGTCCAGACATGTTAATGGGCGGTCAGGACACGGCTTTGTGGAGCAAGATTTTAGTTTCTAGAAATGAGGTCTGGACCCGGGGAATTGCGGTCCGGACTCGGCCTGTCCAGTCTTGATCAACAACTCTGATCGATGGGCCTTTGTGGTCCGATTGAGCTGAAATTTTGCAGGGACGTTCATAACACATGAATCTACATTATGAATTGTGGAAATTGGATTCTGAGCATTCTATATCAGTGTTTGAGCCCGTGAACAGTAGCATCTGCATTTTGGAACTGAATTAAGCCAACACAAGAACTAACACTTGTACTCATCTTTTGATAGTGAATTTTCTCTGGGTCGTCTCCGCCAGTGAATGTAGGCTTGTTAAGCCGAACTACTTAAATCTTTGTGTCGTGTGTGATTGCTTATCTTTGTTATTCCGCATTCTTCTTATTTTTCGCATCTCATGGGTCTTGGGAAATAGGATTAATTTCCTAACAACTAGTATCAGAGCTGTTGGTTCGAGTGGGAGCGATGGCAGGTGAAGAAGGAAAGATGGGAATCGAGAAATTCGACGGCAAAGATTTTGGGTATTGGAAGGTACAAATTGAAGATATTCTTTATGGGAAGGATCTTCATCAACTTCTTTTGGAAGAACAACCCGACGACATGTATGATAGGGAGTGGGCTCTGCTTGATCGTAAGGCCCTAGCAGTTATCAGGCTATCACTGTCAAAATCAATTGCACACAACTTTGTGAAGGAGAAGACCACAGCAGGTCTAATGGTGGCTTTGTCAAGCATGTATGAGAAGCCGTCAGCTAACAACAAGGTGCATCTGATGAAGAAATTGTTCAACCTAAAGATGGCGAAAGGAGCTTCGGTGGCACATCATCTCAATGAGTTCAACACCATCACAAATCAATTGTCCTCGGTGGAAATTAATTTTGATGATGAGGTTTGCGCGTTGATCGTCTTGGCATCTTTGCCAAATAGCTGGGAAGCAGTGAGGATGGCTGTGAGTAACTCTGTAGGAAAGAGTAAATTGAGCTATGAAGACGTCAGAGATTTGATTCTCAGTGAAGAGGTTCGCAGAAGTGATGTAGGTGAAGCCTCTTGTTCTGGTGTTGCTTTAAACCTCGAGACTTGGGGCAGAGGACAAGAAAGAAACTCTGTGAGGGGCAAATCTAAGTCTAGAAAAGGTAGGAGCAAATCCAGGTTTGGACGACAACCTGAGTGTTGGAACTGTGGCAAGATAGGCCACTTCAAGAAGAACTGCAGAGAATTGAAGAAGAAGACCGAAAATGACATCGCAAATGTCGTGGCAACAGAAGAAGTGCACGATGCCCTACTTCTATCTGTTGACAGTCCTCTTGATTCTTGGGTCTTGGACTCAGGGGCTTCTTTTCACACCACACCGATTCGTGAAGTTCTCAAAAATTATGTAGCTGGAGATTTCGGGAAGGTGTACTTGACTGACGGAACGGCGTTGGATGTTGTGGGTATAGGCAATGTTCGCATTAGAGTCCACAGTGACTCAGTATGGAAGCTGCAAAATATCAGGCATATCCCAAAGCTGAAAAAGAACCTGATTTTAGTAGGACAGCTTGATGATGAAGGGCATTCAATTCATTTCCACGGTGGAAAGTGGAAGGTCAGCAAGAGAGTCAGGATTTTGGCTCGTGGTCATAAGACGGGTACTCTCTATATGACGACGAATAGCAAGGATACAGTTGCTGTTGCAGATACGGGTGCTGACTCAAAATTATGGTACTTAAGGCTTGGGCACATGGGCAAGAAAGGGATGAAGGTACTTCTGTCAAAGGGGAAACTACCGGAGTTGAAGTCAGTTGAGTCTGATTTGTGTGAAGGCTGCATCTTAGGAAAGCAGAAGAAGGTGAGTTTCGTGAAAGGTGGCAGAACACCGAAGCCGAGAAAGCTGAAGTTGGTACACACGGACTTATGGGGTCCCGCACCAGTGGCATCTCTTGGAGGCTCGCGGTATTACATTACATTTATTGATGACTCAAGTAGGAAGGTATGGGTTTACTTCTTAAAGCTTAAATCTGATGTATTTGAAGTTTTTAAGAAGTGGAAGGTCATGGTAGAGACAGAAACTGGTCTAAAATTGAAGTGTCTAACAGTTTTGTACGGCGAATGGGATTAGAATGGAGAAAATTATTCCGGGAACGCCACAGTAGAATGGCGTGGCTGAGCCCATGAACAGGACCCTCAATGAGCGTGTTAGAAGTATGAGGTTGCATGTTAGACTACCGAAAACTTTTTGGGCGGATTCAGTAAGCATTGCTGCTTACTTGATAAACAGAGGACCATCAGTTCCTTTGGGCCATAGACTACCTGAAGAAGTCTGGAGTGGAAAGAAGGTAAATATTTCTCATTTAAAAGTTTTTGGTTGTGTTTCATATGTCTATATTGAATCTGATGCTCGTAGCAAGCTAAATGCTAAGTCTAGAAAATGTTATTTCATTGGCTATTGGGATAAGGCATTTGGGTATAGGATTTGGGATGATCAAAACCGGAAGATCATTAGAAGTAGAAATGTTCCTTTTAATGAGATGGTTGTGTATAAGAATAATTCAAGTGCAGAACCAGTAAGTACAGAGTCAGAGGCTGAGAACCTGAATTTATCAACCTAGATGGAATTTCTAAAGGTGTAGCTCAGATAAGGAATTCAGAAGTTGATAAGGATTCAGAAACTGAAGATGGTCTCGAAGTTGAAGAAACAGTAGATCAAGAGACTGAACAGGGTACACTGATAGTGGCTGTCCGTAGATCTACTAGAACCATTAGATCTCCACAGCGTTTTTCACCCTCCCTATTTCATATTTTGTTGACGGATGGCGGTGAGCCAGAGACATTTGTTGAAGCCTTGAAGGTTGAAGATTCAATCAAGTGGGAGTTAGCCATGAAGGATGAGATGGACTCATTATTGACTAACTAGACCTGGGAGCTGACTGAGTTGCCAACAGGTAAAAAGGCTTTGCACAACAAATGGGTGTTCAGAATAAAGGGTGAACATGATGGTAGCAAACGCTACAAGGCAAGATTGGTAATCAAGGGATTCCAACAGAAAGAAGGAATTGACTACACAGACATATTCTCTCTAGTGGTGAAGATGACAAACATCAAAATTGTGCTGAGCATTGTGGTTGCAGAGAACTTACATCTAGAGCAGCTAGATGTGAAGACGGCGTTCCTTCATGGTGAGTTGGAGGAAGAAATTTATATGTAGCAGCCACAGGGATTCGCAGTGCAAGGGAAAGAGAGTTTAGTATGCAAACTGAGAAAAAGCTTGTATGGCCTAAAACAAGCTCCAAGACAATGGTACAAGAAGTTTGACAGTTTCATGTGCTGTACTGGGTTCACAAGATGCAATGCAGATCATTGCTGCTATGTCAAGAGTTTTAAGAACTCTTACATTATTCTACTCCTGTACGTAGATGATATGCTCATTGCAGGGGCCAGTATGGAAGACATCAACAAATTGAAGAACCAGCTGTCAAAGCAGTTTGCAATGAAGGATTTTGGTGCTGTTAAACAAATCCTTGGAATGAGAATCATCAGGGACAGGGCCAATAGTACACTGAAGGTTTCACAGACAGAGTATGTGAAGAAGATTCTCAGCAGATTTAGCATGAATGAAGCTAAGTCAGTAAGCACACCCTTGGGGAGTCACTTTAGACTAACCAAGGATCAGTCACCAAAGACGGATCAGGAGAAAGCATACATGAGCAAGGTACCTTATGCCTCAGCTATCAGAAGTCTGATGTATGCAATGGTTTGTACTAGACCGGATATTGCACATGCAGTGGGATTTGTGAGCAGGTACATGAGTAATCCAAGGAAGCAGCATTAGGAGGCAGTCAAGTGGATTTTGCGATATCTGGGTGGAACTTTAGATATGTCCCTTTGCTTCACAGGTTCAGAATTGAAGCTGTAAGGCTACGTGGATGCTGATCTAGCGGGTGATGTTAATAGCAGGAAAAGTACAACAGGGTTTGTATATACTCTAGGAGGTACTGCTGTGTGTTGGACTTCAAGGTTACAGAAAATTGTAGCCCTTTCCACTACCGAGGCGGAGTATGTGGCTATGACAGAAGTTGGAAAGGAGAAGGTTTGGCTACAAGGTTTTTTGGATGAGTTGAAAAGAAGAATGAGAAGGGCGTTCTACACAGTGATAGTCAGAGTGCCATTTTTCTTGCGAAGAACCCTGCGTATCATTCAAGAACAAAGCATATACAGTTGAGGTATCACTTCATTCGATCTCTTCTTGAAAGTGGACAATTGTTACTTGAGAAGATTCATGGAACTGAGAATCCAGCAGACATGTTGACAAAAGGTGTGACTATTGAGAAACTGAAGCTGTGCGCAGCTTCAGTTGGTCTTCGAGCTTGAAGATAGGTGGAGGAGACATCCGAAGGACATTCACTATGTTGCAACTTGATGGGATTCAAGTCAAGTGGGAGATTGTTGATGTTTTGTGACTTTCACCATAAAGTTGGTGGGACCCAGCATCATTAAAGGAGAAATCTTTTGGCTCACGTTTTTCTTTTATTCCCAATTGCTCTTGGAATTGGTTTTCCTTTACAGAGCATGAATTGGACTTGAAGTCCTTCTACAATTTGGAATTGGAGGAGCCTTGCTTAGCCAACTTTTATGTCCTATAAATAGGGGTGTCCGCAGCACATAAACATACAGAGAAAAATCAAAGTAATACTTGCTTTGTGTTTTGGTGAGCCAACAATAGAGAGAAAAAGTGAGAGCAAGAAGGATAGTGTTTTTTTCCCTTTTGTTATTATTCTCCTTTGGGTAAAGTGAGAATTTGGTGTATTTGGGGCTTTGGGTTTGAGTAATTTTCTCACCCTGTTACTCTCTTGTACTCATCTTTTGATAGAGAATTTTCTCCGGGTCGTCTCTGCCAGTGAATATAGGCTTGTTAAGCCGAACCACTTAAATCTTTATGTCGTGTGTGATTGCTTATCTTTGTTATTCCGCATTCTTCTTATTTTTCGCATCTCACGGGTCTGGGGAAATAGGATTAATTTCCTAACAATTGTGAACTTGTGATGTAAAGTAGTGAGGTGCATGAGTCTCATTGATTTATATATATCTGTCAAGTGAAAACTCAAATGTCTCTTCTCATGTGAAGGTACTGGGAGTGTATGAGTGGTCAGGCTGCAATCCACTACCCCCAGAGTTCTGGCTTCTTCCTAAAATCTTCCCCATGCATCCAGGTTTTTTCCACTCACATCTTTTTGTTGGAAACCACATTTAATAAGATAAAGGTGTGTGTATCAAAGAGTTAGCCTTAGTGCTTTTATCTGATACTCAAGGTGTTCATTACAGGCAAAATGTTATGCTATTGTCGCTTGGTTTACATGCCAATGTCTTATTTATATGGGAAGAGGTTTGTTGGTCCAATCACTGGATTGATTCAGACACTAAGACAAGAGTTATATAATGAGCCTTACCATCAAATTAATTGGAATAAAGCTCGGAATACAATTGCCAAGGTTAGTTGAATCTTTATCCTTCTGCATTTCTTTTTGCAATCATGAAGATTCCTGGTGAAGTTAATGCATACATAAAACTCACCCATGTTGCTAATTAGGAGGATCTCTACTATCCGCATCCCCTCATACAAGATATGCTATGGGGATTTCTTCACCATGTAGTCGAGCCTATCCTGAGCTATTGGCCATTTTCAATGATGAGAGAGAAGGCACTCAAAGCTGCAATTGGTCATGTACATTATGAGGACGAGAACAGCAGATACCTTTGCATTGGAAGCATTGAAAAGGTCAATTCCGGTGTGCAAGTCTTGCATATACAATCAATAAATATATATATATATATATATATATATATATCAAAGTATTTGATATTTTCATAAATGAACTCAATTGTCAAGGTTATTTTAATTGCAGGTATTATGCTTGATTGCTTGTTGGACTGAAGATCCAAATGGGGAGGCATACAAGCTTCATCTAGGCAGGATTCCAGACAACTATTGGGTTGCTGAAGATGGCTTAAAAATTCAGGTTCTATATATTATCACCCCTTGCCTTTCATCTAGACAAAAGAAGAGAATAAATCAGAAAATAAAATATTCTAACATGGTCTTATGTGGAACAAAAACAAACCAATTAATTATCACATCCAGAAACATGTGTTCATGTTAATGTAGTCACATATATACTTGAAGCATTACCCAAAAGTCAAGCCTGCAAAATCTTGGTCCATTTAAAATCAAATATTTTATTTTGAAATGTAATAATAAATGATGCCTGGTTTATTCGATGCAGAGTTTCAGGTGTCAGATGTGGGATGCGGGTTTTGCTATTCAAGCAATTCTCTCTTGTAATCTAAACAAAGAGCATTGGCCAACCCTTCGTAAAGCACATGAATTCGTAAAGGCTTCACAGGTCAAATATATATATATATATATATATATATATATACTCCTTACATTTTTTTTCATATGAAAGATAATGCTTTAACATAATCATGTTATTTTCTAGGTTCTAGAAAACCCTTCTGGGGACTTCAAAGCTATGTATCGTCACATAAGCAAAGGAGCATGGACATTTTCCATGCAGGACCATGGCTGGCAAGTCTTTGACTGCACTGCTGAAGGGTTGAAGGTAATGCCTCAACTCTATCAAAATAAATTACCAAAAATTTGTTTCAAAGCATAATCTGACATTTGGCAAAACCTTCTCTTTTGCAGGTTGCAATCTTGTTCTCACAAATGTCTCCAGACCTTGTTGGGGAGAAAATGGAGACACAGCCGTTTTATGATGCTGTGAATGTCATTCTTTCTCTACAAGTAAGAATTCAACCTTTCAAATTCTATTTTTGACCCAGTTAGCAATTAAGGCTAACTTTTGGAAAACATTTTCTATTTTTTTTTTTTAGTGTTTGGTACAACCGAAAATCATAGTAAAACCGAAAGCGTTTTTGTTTGGCTAAGAAAATCTACTTCAATCCCTGTAATATGGTTTACAATTTTTAAAACTGTGAACCATTTTATGAGTTTGAGCTTCTTTTTCGGCATGCTCTCTCTCAAGTAGTTCAATTTTTTCCACCACCAAAGTTCGCTAGTCATTGTTGATTTTCTGTACAAGGCAAACACTAGCTGAAATCATTTTTCTGAAAATTAATTTCACCGAAAACATTTTACATCAAAACAAACAAAACCTAAGCAAAGTTGTTTTCTAGCCAAATTGTCTACTTCACTTGTAAAACTTCATTATGTTTAAGCTTTCCCAGATGCTTCACATGAATAATTGACTTTCTTTCAATTGCCACTACAGAGTAGCAATGGTGGTTTCCCAGCATGGGAGCCTCAAAGAGCATATGCTTGGTTGGAGGTAACTTCTCAAAGCTTAACAAAAATCTTCATCTTTTACCCTACACTCTTTAACATAATTTTTGTATCTATATTCTCAGAAGTTCAACCCCACAGAATTCTTCGAAGATACCCTTATTGAGAGAGAGTAAGAAATCTTCAGCACAACAACATATATATACAAAGGTACTGCTCATATTTGCTTCCTAATAACAAGGCTGTGTCATGTACCCTAATAGGTACGTAGAGTGCACTTCATCTGCAGTTCCAGGTTTGGCACACTTCAGGAAGTTCTATCCTAGGCACAGGAGGACAAAGATAGACAGCAGCATTTTCCAGGGAATTCAATACATTGAAGATGTTCAAGAACCTGATGGATCGTGGTAATATGTTTTTCTTTTTTGTCTATTGATGTTGTTAAATCGTACAGAGACAAAGTTCGAACTCAGAACCTTTGCTCTGATACCATTTTTTACAGGTATGGTCATTGGGGGATTTGCTACACCTATGGTACATGGTTTGCGGTTGGAGCACTAGCAGCCTGTGGAAGAAACTACAAAAATTGTCCTGCATTGCGCAAAGCTTGTGAATTTTTGCTATCAAAGCAGCTATCTAATGGTGGATGGGGAGAAAGTTACCTATCAATCCAAAACAAGGTATATATGCAACAGTTTCTTTCAATTTGAACGTGGATTCAAATTTCTAGCAATTTGTTTTTGGTAAACTTTTTAAGGGTTCTCTCACATTTGCTATCCGAATTGCTAACAATACGAACTTCAAAATTGCTAGAATCTCAAAGTTTGTTTCTTTGTGAAAAAGGTGTGGACGAATATAGAAAGCAATCGTGCAAATTTGGTCCAAACCGCGTGGGCCTTGTTGTCTCTCATTGATGCTGGGCAGGTCGGTGCATCACTTTCTCTTCAAATATTTGACCATTTGCTCTGCATTATGAGTTTATAAGATAGCATTGCTGCATAAAAAGACCAAAGAATGTAATGTGTTATGGAACGAAGAAATATGAAAAGAAAAATTAAGATTTACACAAATGAAGTGAAGAAAATCTAAAGCTTAAGTATTCAATTATGTCAAATTTTTGGAATTACAAACATATATACCCATAATATACTGATTTTGAATGTTTTTACAACTTTAGGCCGAGATAGACCCAACACCAATTCATCGTGGGGTAAGAGTATTGATCAATTCACAAATGGAAGATGGTGACTTCCCTCAACAGGTAATTCATGTTTATTTAGATAAATTGACAAAGTTTTCCTTTAGTCCTGTCAATTAAATCGATGTATGTTTTTAAAGCAAGTGATTCTCATACGCTTTAAGAACAGATGTAGTAATGCTACTCTTCACACCGACTTACATGACATATTTTAAGTAGTTTTCCTTTTCTCTAAATGGCTGACATAGTAAGCCACTTAAAACACGTCACATCAGCTAGTATGAAATGAGCGTGATAAATAGGTGTAAAGAGTAACATTTCTTCCATTCCAATTTGAGGAAAGCTTTATCCATTTAAGTGTCTTTGAGTTGGTCTTTTTTTTTTTTTTTTTTTTTTATCAAAATAAATATTTATTGTTATTGGCAACAGGAAATCACTGGAGTATTTATGAGGAACTGTACACTAAACTACTCATCATATAGAAACATTTTCCCGATATGGACTCTTGGAGAATATCGGAGGCGAGTTTTGTTTGCATGATAACCTGAATGCGTAAGCAAATGATTGCATATTGAACTTCAAGAGCCCAATTTAGCTTGAAATAGAATGGTTATATTCCACTACATATACAACCTTCATGCAAAGTAACAAATGTCGAGAATGCTTAGTTACCAAATAAATGCAGAAAATTCTCTACTACTTGAAAGATGTAAATTATGTCATAATTAGTTTGATGTGAGACAAACAGCAACTCAATCATGTAATGCAATTAATATAATATATGTGGGTGTTAAATGTGTAATATCATGTCATATAAACCTTATTAGAGTCAATATTTGAATTTTTGCAGATAAGTGGTGATTTAACATGATAATGTATGCGTTGTCTTTTGAGATAATTAGTGATTTGAGACTTTTAATAATTTAAAGGAAAAAGTACACATACTTCCTTCAAATTGCTACCCTATTGTTTGAGCATCTCTAGCAAGGCTTTTAAACTAACTTTTAAGTTAAATTTAGCAATTTTGGTGCTTCAGCAGACCTTCTAGAATAACAATTTTTCTAAAATTTGCTACAATGAACTTTCATATTTAAAGGTTCTCTGTAACACCTTCTAAAAATTTTTATTCTTTCTTTCTCTCATCTCCTCTCTCCTCTCTCTACCTCT
This sequence comes from Corylus avellana, assembly GCF_965113065.1. Lineage (NCBI taxonomy): Eukaryota > Viridiplantae > Streptophyta > Magnoliopsida > Fagales > Betulaceae > Corylus > Corylus avellana. Next base: position 2,865,162 of record NC_142496.1, read on the forward strand.
CCCTCTTCCTCTCTCCTCTATCTATAATAAAAAATAGTATTTAAGTAAAGTAGATTGTAAAATAGATATTCTGCTGAAGTTTATTGTGAAAAAGTAGTAGCTAAACTAAAAAAGTTGATTTTGAGTGGCTAACATAGCCATCAATTGCTGGAGATGCTCGATTAATGGTTGTTTTTGCTTGGTTAGTTGGGTTGTTTCGTGTAGGGGTGTACAAATGTGGTGGTTATTAACTGCTAATAACTGCCTACATGCAACCTCTAACCGAATAACTGCATAACCAAAAATAACAGCAATCGGATAATCACCTAAGCCAGTTTCGGTTACTGGTTATAAGCATTTAGAAATCCGGTTGTTTGTTATTTCTTCCACTGCGTGTTGGGATCTTGTTGGGTAAACTGTTACAACCCGTGTTGTTGTATTGAGATTTTCATGTGTTCCTTTATTTGTTGTGTTCAAAGGGAGGATTCATGATTTTATGTGAAAAAATTTATGATTTCATGAGATTGATTTTTACAAATACATGGTCAAACAATATTACACACAGTCTTTTGTATGAATTGTTTTGAATAGTTTTACAGTCATCAAGGTAGAACCATTAATGAATTTGTATTAAAGGTAGAACCTCGACACCTAAATGAGTTTTGTTTTTAGGACTTGTAGAGTATATAGGCAATTATAGAAATATGTAAATTTAATCAATAATTTAACATGACAAAAAAAAAAAAAATTTGGACATGAATTCTCTGTGTGGCAATAAAATTAATAGTGTATGCTTCCAGGCTACGAGGACATGTTTCTAACTTGGAATGGAGGATATGTTTGAAGTTGTAGGGGGCTATATTTTCCACGCTTAGATGTGTGGGGAACAAAAGGCAACGTTTAGGCAAAAACCGACATTTTTTTTTACTATTGTCGGCGTTTTCTATTGATGCCAGTAAAAATGCCGTTTTGTATACTGGTGGCATTATTAGCAGTTTCATCAAATTTTATTTACTAAAATTGTTAGTTTTTAGGTTGACTAATTCGGTGTCCAAAAGTGTAATTGCTTTTCGGTTGAAGCTTTGATTGCAAGATAGGCGTTCGAATGGCTGCATGACATAGTGAAACCCAAGAGCTCCATTCGCTGGGTTGCCCGAACGTGATTAGTTACCCGAGAGCTTCATTGGCTTCACGTTTGCAAGTTCATCCGAATTGGTGAAGGGACGTCCAAATGAAAGTATGTTATTGCCGCTTCCAAGTTCAGCTTGGATTTCTATAAAACCCTAGTTCCATTTGAATGAGACAGTCAGCCATCCCAACGCGACCATAGATTTTCCACAATAAGGTTTTCTACTTTAGTAAGGAAACCTAATTCTTAGTTACCTATATATAGGACTCTATAGAGCATGATTTTTTTAAGCAACTAAGATGACAAATATTATATTGTGCTAAGAGATGATTATTAGTATTCAGAACTTCAAAGCTATTTGGGGCAATTACTTTTTTCCTATCAACTACAAGGCATTATCAATTTCCCCAATGAATTGCCAATCTTATTGACTGACCCTATCAAACTACAATTTTCTTCCTAAAACCCCCCTTCCGTTAGGCAAACTTGTTAAATTGGATGGAATATTCTCTTTTAGACGTTAAATCTCATTAAAAGATAGAAATGCCCCCAAATAAAAATTCAAAGAAAAAATAGAAATAAATAAAATTTATAATTTTTTTTTTTTTTAAAAATAACTTTATACCCTAAAATTTTTAAAAATTTCAAATTTACTCTTATTTATAAATAACAAATTATTATTATAATGATTATATTAATTAAAAAAAAAAGTGACCCATGGCGAGTCACCTTGGTGACCCCCGGCGGGTCACAACCATGGGTCTTTGTGACCCAAGGGAGGGTTTGTGACCACGATGGATCACAAGTGACCCTCCGATGGGTCATTTGTGACCCACTTGGGGTCAGAAAGTGACCCTCCGGAAGGTCACAAGGTGGGTCACAGACCCTCAGTTGGGTCACAAAGACCTACTGTGAGTCACCAAGGTGACCCGCCGGTGGGTCACAAAGTGACCCACGATGGGTCTTGTTTTTTTTAAATAATAAAAATTTGTTTTTAATAAAAAATGAGGGTATGTTAGGAATTTCACACCTCTCAGTTGAGATTTCATAGAAAATCCTAACGGAATGGGTATTTGGAACGAAATGAAAGTTCGATACATCAAAGTGAGAGATTTTAAACTTTGAGGGGTGTTTGCAAAAGGAGCATGAGTTCAAGGGTAAGTGAAATTTCTCTCTTTTTTTATTTTATTTTATTTTATTTTATTTTTTTATTTTTTTATTTTTAGTTTAAGTCTTTTTTAACTGTTTTTTTGTATTTTTAATTGAATTTTTTATTTTTATAAATTAATTTATTAGTGTTTTTTAATTTTAATATATTAATATTTTTTGTTTTAATTTTTATTTAGTTTTTTAATTTTGATTTTTGATTTGTTTAATTTTAAGGGTATTATATGTAATTTTCGTTTATATAGTTAGGGTATTTAGGTCATTTCAAAGTTTTTAACGAGTTTGACTGACGGAAGGGGATTTTGGGAAGAAAATAGTAGTATGATAGGGTCAGGTAGTAAGGTTGACAGTTTATGGGAAAAAATTGACAATGCGTTATAGTTGATGGTGGGAAAAATGTAATTACCCCAAGCTATTTTCTCTTAGAGTGTTGTATTTGAGAAGCTATTTTATTCATCAATGATAAGAAGTTTATCGGATGATCCGATAAAAGCGAATCACTGCAAGACCACCCATAGACCGGCCTTGGGGGTGGCCGACCACCCCATTAAATTTTCTCTTTTTTTATTTATTTTTTTTAGGTTTAGTTTTTTTTAATTATTATTATTTTTAATTTTTAGGACATGTGGCGTATTATGGGAGTGACACGTGGAAGTGTAAATAAAAGCAAAAGTATCTAATTTGCCACACGGTGGTAGTATGAGAGGTCCTAATGTCACGTTTTAAAGTTTGGAAGTGTAAATAAAAAATGGGTAATAGTTAAGGGGCTAAGGTTTGAAATATTTTCTTTTATTTCAACCAAAATCATCTTTGCAAAGAATTTACTCAATTTCGTAGAGAAGAACCATTTCTGTAGTACTGAATAAGAAACCTTTTGGGAAGTAAATTCTTTTTGACTTTCTCGATAACATGCCATATTTTTAATACGTGGCATTTTCTAAGTGTTTCAGTGTAAAGAAACGGCTTAAATTCTATAATTTAAGAATCTACAATTTATTTGAAATGGTAATAAATCCTAATCCCTTTTGAGACTATTTACAAATTGTTTTTACCATATTTAGAACATAAAACAATCTTTTATTGAAAAAACTTCTATTGTATAATTATTGATTAGAGGCTTTAAATGACGGACAAGGATCCTCTCCAGTCCAAAATGAACTGGAGAGGATTCAGTTCATGGCTAGGATATATTCTTAAAGATCGTAAGGCCATCGACCTGCCACGTGGCACATTAAAAAAAAATTATTATTTTATTATTTTACTTTTAAAAATAAATAAAAAACAAAATAATAAAAAATTAAAAACAAATATAAAAAAAAAAAAAAGAAGGGTGGCCGGCCACCCCATGTTGGCCACAGGGGGTGGCCGGCCACCACATTTTGGTGCATGGGGGTGGCGTCGCCACCCTCATGGGCCGATTGGGGGTGGCCGAAGCCACCCCCCATGGCCCTTGGGGGTGGTTCGGCCACCCCCAAGGGCCAAATCAAAAAAATAAAAAAATTTGCTTTGGCCCTTGGGGGGGGCCGAACCACCCCCAAGGGCCATGGGGGTGGCCGAAGCCACCCCCAACCGGCCCATGGGAGTGGCGTCGGCCACCCCCAAAGGCCCTTGGGGGTGGATCGGCCACCCCCAAGGGCCACCGCTTGGCCTTTGGGGGTGGCCGACGCCACCTCCATGGGCCGGTTGGGGGTGGCCAAAGCCACCCCCATGGCCCTTGGGGGTGGTTCGGCCACCCCTAAGGGCCAAAGCAAATTTTTTGATTTTTTTGATTTGGCCCTTGGGGGTGGCGGAACCACGCCCAAGGGCCATGGGGGTGGCTTCGGCCACCCCCAACCGGCCCATGGGGGTGGCGTCGCCACCCCCATTCACCAAAATGTGGTGGCCGGCCACCCCCTATGGCCAACAGGAGGTGGCCGGCCAGCCTTCTTTTTTCTTTTTCTTTTTTTATATATTTGTTTTTAATTTTTTATTATTTTGTTTTTTTATTTATTTTTAAAAGTAAAATAATAAAATAATAATTTTTTTTTAATGTGCCACGTGACTGGTCGATAGCCTTAAGATCTCTACGAATAGATCCTAGCCATGAACTGGATCCTCTCCAGTTCATTTTGGACTGGAGGGGATCCTTGTCCTTAAATGACTGCCTAAGTCACCTAAGGTTGAACCGGCCTGTGAATAGGTTTTTTTTTTTTTTTTTTTTTTTTTTAAGTTCTGTGAACAGGTTTTATCAATTCTCACGGTCACGGATAGGCTGAGAAGGACGCCTCATGGACGAGCCTTTCTTCCTCTTTATTTTCTTCACAAGAGTCTTCTTAGCATATGCAACGAGTGTGACATGGAGTGAAGTAAGTCAAACTGAAATGATGGATTTGACTTATTTGAACGAGTAATGCTACATATCACTCTCATATTTTTCTTATATCTCCTTAAAATTAAAATTATAATTTGATTTATGATAAATCACTATTAAATTTTGATCTAATAATAATTTTAAAAGTCATATTAATTTTGAAAAGATTCCAAAAAAAAAAAAAAAAAAAAACACAGGGTAAAATTTAGAATTAATCCGATTAAACCACTGCAATGTGATGACACGTCGTCAGACAACAAGACCTAAGAAGACAATCTTGTTCAAATACCTATTCAAACAAGTAGGTTCTATCAAATCAAGATCTCTCTCATTAAGGGTTGAATACCTACTACGTATTCCTCCAATCAAAACTTTTCTCATGCATTAAAGACAGTGGCGGAGCCAGACAATTTATATTGGGGGTGTCGCTAAAATTATTTTTTTAGCGTTCTAAAAATTTTCTCCACCCTAAAAATTTGGTAATTCTCACAATATATGCATCATAAAAAAATATCTATAAAAGCTCATAAATATGTGCTCAAATTGATATATTAGAAATGTAACATGTCGGCAGTACTATATCAAAAAGATAGAAATACAAAAAAAAAAAAAAAGTGTCTAGAACTGCAGTTTACCGTCTCATAGAAGTACAAAATTATCAAGTATCGAATCTTTGAGATAGAAAAAACGAAAGAGAGTGAGTCCTTGACTTTAGGGCGCTGTGTCTTGGATAGGTAAAAAGAAATATATATAATTTTGGGGGTGAAAAAAAAATATTTAAAAATCTTTGGGGGTGCCGTGGTGGCTCCGCCACTGATTAAAGATTCAAGTTATCCAAATATCTTGTCCAAACAAGTAAGTTCTATCAAGGTCTCTCTCATTACACTAGATTTCATATTTATATTTTGAAATAAACTTAACCAACTGAATACGTTATTAATACTTGTGATGTACAAATTTAATTGTACTCGCAAGCGCACGAGTCATGTGCAATATAGTGTGTGTGCAAGTGCGAGGTCGATCCACAGGGAATTATGTTTGTGAAATTTAATTTCTATCTAAATCAATTATATCTTAAGCTAGTTCCGAATGATTTTGATTTTGAAAATAAACTAACATAAACTAAATAAAATAAAAATAATCAAAAGATAAACAACTAAGGTTTTAGAATTCACCTCACCAAATCAAAGCATACATTCTTATGTTTTCATTCATGCATCCGACAAACAATTAAACCCTATATATATGTTCTATTGTTTTTTTATAAACCAATTGAATCATTCGATGAATCCATCTCTATTACAAATCACAACGAATATCCAATTGAGATCAAATCATCCATTGTATCCGTAAATCACAATGGATATAAGTCTCAATCAAATCATTTGATGTATCCGTTGGATGAAACACAACGAATATCCAACATTTTCACGATTTATAAACAACAATCAATCACAATTTTGTCACACAATTGAACTGAAACGAACATACATTACATTAAACGACGGATTTGTATGAACGAAACATAAAAATATAAAACTAATCAATGGTGAGGCTTCATCTTCAACCTTAGTTGAAGAATTAGCCTCTCATGACAAAAGAAATCATAAAGAAACTAAATTACTTCATTAAAATTAAAAACTTACAAAAGAATTCGACTTCCAAGCTACAAAAACCCAGAAAACATGGAAAGCGACCAAGAACGGCGCCCCCGACGCGTCTTCGTCTGATCCCCTCAATTGTGAGGTTTAAAGGTCTATTTATAGGGCTTAGGAGAGTCCTAGAAGCCCTAGTAATCCTAGGAATTTCGGAGATTTAAGTTCAAGCCCAATTAGGTTAAAGAAACCTAAGCCCAAATCGGAATAGGATTCGCCCAGAATTGCGGTCCTATCTTGCGGCGTGATTTTGGCCTTGCGGCGCTCCGAATTGGGAAAATTCTATTTCACAATAAATTGTATAATTTTGAGTTATCTTTCCAATGCCGCTTGAATCACCTCACTCGGATATCTGAGCTGAAAGTTATGGCCAAAATACCGAGACGTATTCAGAATCCAATTTTGCATCCAATCCGATTTGACTTCAAATTGAGAAATTCCGAATTAATCATTTCTTTTATTTGATTAAACTTTAACCATGATTGGTTAAGCTTAACCATATCTTCTAGATCTTCCCAATTTGCCCTTTAAGCTTGGAATTTTTCCAGAAATGCTTTATTTTCTTCCAAAAGCCTATAAAACAAAGAAAATATAAAAAGGAAGTAAAATGGCCTAATTAACCAAAACTAAAGGATTAAAACATGCAAGTTAAGGGCTGAAAATATGAATATTCTTGCACTTATCACAGTAAACCCTAAAAAATGTTGGAAAAAAGCGTTTGAAATAGACTTTTATCTCATTTTTATTCCCCAAAAGTGATGCGATTTTTAAAATTATTATTGGATCATCATTCAGTTTGGAATAGATCAATGTTAAATTTTGATCTAATGGTAATTAATTTTTTTAAAAAAAAACACATCATTTTTAAGAGATAATAGGAAAATAAAAGTCCTACGGATAACATTATTGTGACATATATATTAATTTAATCCGAATGCCATAATTGATTATCAACTTAATTAACTCAAGCAAGCTAACGAGCAATGGTTATAAATCTTAAGGGATCGAAAAATCTCGTCTGCTTACTTTTCAAGTTGATATTTGTTACTTGTCAGTAACAAATTAATATGACAGGAAAGGAAGATAGAGATTTTTCAAAGCAAACTACAAATTGGCACCTTGTGGTGGATGTTGAACCCTTCTGGGGAAAGCTGGATTTGTTGTACGTATTCTTTGAGTCACATGCAAGCTTCATAATTTCTTATTTTGTCAACTTGAAATGACCAGAAATCATTGAATTGGGGCAATGATGCAAGGCTTTCCACATACAAAAGATTGCAATGACAATTCAAGTACCACTTGCACTAATCTAATTGGTGGATTAATTTTTATATGGGCCTTAGATTATTTGTCTCCTTCACACCATTTACAAGCCTTTATTACTTTTTCTAACCTAGCAACTTTAATGTAACCTACTAGCAGAGACCGAATCAAGATTTTTTTTATGAAACCATAAACAAAAATATATTAAGATTTACATTTAAATTAATATATAAAAAATAAAACTAGTATCCATTCGATGTTAAAAAATATATATAAACAACATAAAACGAATAATATAATTATTTCTTAATGTATTTCAATTTTCACCTTAATTATCTATCAAAATGCAATCTATGATCTTTTTCTTTTGCTTGATAAGTGAAGAAAGGTAACACCTTTTTCGAACTCCTGAACTTGTCGAATCGCCTAATAATTGGCTACCAAGCGTACGTGATAGTATTTGCAAGAGAATTTTTAAAAGTTAGTTCTACCCGATATTTGTATTTCTGTAAAGCTCGAAAAAAAGGAGTTAAGTACTATATATATTCAAAACGAATGTTCTCTCGTGCTACTCAATGATCAAGGGGCAGTTACAAGTATGATAACCCTCAATCATTATACTTAAATCGATGAATGCATATATGTATGGCCAACAGAATGCCTACCAAATTTGATGATCAGATGGGCTAGAGCTGGTTTTTGGACAGACTCTATAATATAAATTACCCAATAAGTCAAAAAAAATCATGATCAACTAATTTGGAGTGTTCTTGATATAGCCTTGATCTCCCTACGAATTAAACAACCATGTTTGTTGTTATATTTGGATTACCCTAAAGTTAAGAATTTGATGAGATTAATGAAGATTAGATTACCCAAAAATTAAAGATTTGATGGCTTGATGTGATTGAATAACCCTAAATTAAGAGATTTGACATTCATTAATCTGATCAAATCCCTAACTTTAGGGTCATTCAAGTAAACTCTCACATTTGTTCCCATGCATGGATCATGCAAGTAATTTGGGTTGATTTTTTGGGGCCTTCATTAGAATAATTGGAAATTTGAAAGGCTACAAGATTGACCTGGTCTTGTTGTCCACTGTCGAGTGGTATTATTGTTCTGAAAATAAGTTAGAATATTAATTAATAATTCATTTATCATTTCTTATAAACTAAGCTTTTAAAATAATTGACATTTTCAATGATTTCGTACAAGTAATCTTGAGTTTGACCTATCCCTCCCTAATTTACTTTTCAGCTTTATCAATCTCTGCAAGCTTAAACATTTGAAGAACTGGCAATTGAACAAAAGCAATAAATGAATAAATTAAGAAATACAGAAAGATAGTGGGACTTTAAAGATAGAAAGCCATGCAATATGAATTGTAAATTGAGTAAAATTCTTCCCCGAGTAACTATCCCATAATATACTTTGACACTCGCTGGCTGTTTATTAAATGATCCTTCTAGTCTTTGTAGCTTTAATGCTTTTTGATTGTTAGTTCCATGCATCACCACAAAGCTGCTCCAAATTTGGCTTGGTTCCAAGATGTAGAATCTATTTAGCTGAAAAGCACTATACTAAAGGCAGTAGAGAAGAAAGAAAGATAGGGCATTATAGCTTCAACTCAAGAAGTAGCATTCCCATATGTATCCGTTGAAGAACTATATTACAATATTGACGTGGCAATCCCAATTAATCAGCTACGTAGACAGCAAATCGCAATAAAATATCTCTGAGTAAAATTCATGGTTCTATGACTGCAGGCTTTTTGCAACTTGAATTTCAAATACCCACTTGAAAGTGTGCACAATGGGAACAACTAAGTGAGATGAGCACAAAAAATATCCAAACTAGGGGCGAGAGTGTGGTGACCTGTTTATCAAGACTTCAAAGCTAAAACCGATAAATTTTTCTCTAAATTCGATTAAAGGAATTTTTTTCAATTCAATCTATCAAATTGAGATATATTTAAAATGCATGTGAAAATCAAATATATTTTTAACACGTCAGTTTAATATACTGAATAGGAGATATGTGGTGATCTCCAAATTAACTCCAATTCTTTTGTGACTTCTTATGCCAATAAAATGCATGTGCAATAAGACTCTTAACCACACTTATCTCATAAACAGGTAATTGAGTCATATGCCCGGCAGAATTAGGAATTAGGATTGTTCTGTTAGAGTATGATTGCAGGAAAACTTAAGAATTGAAAATTGAAAAGAGAACTCATATGGAAAAATGATACGCTAATTATACCATGGGGTATAGTATGATGGGTAAGGAAGCTGAGAAATTAGAAGTTTTCTCACTTATGAGAACTCTCTCCTTTATTTAGTGAAGTCAAAACATCTTCTAAAATTAATCTATTAATCCAATGTTTGCGCCTTAATTACTCTAAGGGCATGACATTAGAAATCATCTCATCGTATAAATGTAAGATGGTTAAAATTAATTTTCTCACAAATTCTAAATATTTTGTATGGACATTTGTTGGAGAAAATTAGTAGAATATATATATATATATTGAGTCGCATCAGTGAAAAGTATAAGGTTTTGAAAACTTTGCTAAAAACTTATATGATGAGAACAATTAACACGTAATATTGTGACTACCTTGCTGAGAACGTACGGTATGCATGTTAGGTTGATAATGGCGCAAAATATTAGCCTCACGACGGTATATTTTATGTATATTTCTAACCCTAAACCACTCAAGTCTAAGAATACGAATAATAAGTTCTTTGTTTCATATATATATATAATATTGGCCCATTCGGCCATGTGGAGCATGTCATCCACAGCCTAGAACAAATAAGGTTTACAATTGAACTAAAATGCTAGTATTCCCGTCATTTGATTCTTTTAAATATTTTAGCTTTCTGTTTTACTCAAGTTGCCATTATAAAAGTTGATAAAAATAAAAAATAAAAAAAAATCATAATAATTCTAACAGTGTGATATGATCGAGAGTGCCCTTGTAATAATTCTACTCTTAGGCTCTGTTTGGTACGTATTGAGCTTTGGCCTTTGTTTGGCCTTTTCCTGTAGCAAGATTTTTATTGATGTAAAAAAAACAAAGTAAAAATTTTTTGTATAAAAAAAAATATATATATATTTTGGAGTGATTTTTTTATTTGAATAATAGTAAAAAATGATTGATATAATGTAAAAAGTAAAAATATTGAAAATAAAAATAGTATAGAGCCATTTTTTGGCCATTTCCAAATTTGACAGTAGAATGTCGATCAAACAAGCAAACAGGAGAAGATTAGGTTAGGTGGATTTAAAATAATAGTAATAGAATAATCTATAGAAAAACATATATTAGAAGTTTGATTCCACTCACCAAGCAAACTTCTTTACCTACCACACGATCTCTTCTCCCCTCTCTTTATATATATACAGAGAGAAAATCTTCTGGCTTTCATGCATCTCAGTCGAGTGTTCTTTTCTCTAGACGTACGTGCCAGTACTGCCACCCTTTTGTTTGCCTCTGGGGAACAAACTCAGAATTTATATTCCTCTTAAAAAACACTTTCAAGGTACCTCTCTTTCTTTGTTATATATGATATATAAGGCCATTTCAGCTGCAAACACATGGCTAACTTCTTTTACCATGTTTTTGTGTTTGCTGCATAATTTCTTTCCGACACTGCAAATGATCTCTTGTTTCACATATATATATACAATATACTTGAAAATCATGTTGCATGTCTGAGTAGTAGTGTCGGTTAATATTTGTTACATTAATATATATAATATAGAGGATGTGGAAGTTGAAGATAGCCGAAGGAGGGCCGGGGCTGGTGAGCGTAAACAACTTCGTCGGGCGGCAACACTGGGAATTCGACTCTGACGCCGGCACTCCCGAAGAACGTGCTCAAGTTGATAAGGCCCGCCACGACTTCAAGAATAATCGGTTTCGGATGAAACAAAGCTCTGATCTTTTAATGAGAATGCAAGTAGGTTAAAGTATTTGATTAAATAATTAAATTTACTTTTTATTATGAGTTCAAATCTTTAATTAAATATTTTACGTGTTAGGTGATCTCACTTATTAAAAGGAGAATTTGAGTTCACAAATGAAACGAAATGTTAAGTATTGATTGTACGATTAAATTTATCTCTTTTTACCAACTTCAACTTTTAAAACAAGTGATAATTTAATTAACGATACATAGCTATATATCTCTACATGCATGCCTCTTCATTCTCATATAGTTTCTTTGAGAACCATGATAGGCTGTTAGTCTGTTACGGTTAACGTGCCATAGAAGTTACTACTGTTGGTGGTTACTTTCTATGTGGGTTGTATTTTTGTCAACATTGGTTTGTAGTAGATCGGTGAAAATGTATGAATTTAGTGAACCCACGTGTGTGTGTGTGTGTTTTAGAAACTAGTATTCTCAAAATTAGGTTAAAGGCACCTTGTCTGAAAGTTGCTGCAGAAGAAAATCAGATAAGAAAGACATGAGAGCCAAGTATGTTTACCTCATCGTCCCCGGTTCTTTGTATCAATGATAAGATCATATGGTTGTGATTTGTGTTAGGATCTAGAAAATTTTGTGAGGACTTTGACTTATTTTTCACTTGACATTTCTATGTTTGATATGGAAAACTCACAGCTTAGGAAGGAGAATCCATGTCCACCAATTCCAGCGCCAGTGGAAGTGAAAGAAACAGGGGTGATAACAGAGGAAGCAGTGATTACTATACTGAGAAGAGCATTGAGCTTTTATTCCTCCATTCAAGCCCATGATGGCCACTGGCCTGCTGAATCTGCTGGCCCCTTGTTTTTCCTTCAACCCTTTGTATGTTTTTTTCTCACCATTATGTATATAAATATTCTTTGTTTATTTTTCTTTCACTAAGATATAAGAATACCTATGCCTGCATAAATTGTTTGCTAAATCTAACTTAATTTCATAATATTATGATATATAGGTAATGGCATTATACATCACTGGAGGTCTCAATGCTATTTTTTCACCAGCACACCAAAAGGAAATTATTCGATACTTGTATAATCATCAGGTTTTATTCTTTTTTTTTTTTTTTTTTTTTTTTTTTTTTGAACATAAGTGTCTTTGAAGTCCTAGCTAGACAACTAAAAAAATTGGCTAATTTTTAAACTTGTGTATTTGTTGGATAGAACGAAGATGGAGGTTGGGGCTTCCATATAGAGGGTCACAGCACAATGTTTGGGTCAGCTTTGAGCTACATTGCCTTGAGAATACTTGGAGAGGGACCTGAAGATGGTGAAGATGGGGCTATGGCTAGAGGCCGGAAATGGATCCTTGACCATGGTGGTTTAGTGGCTATTCCTTCATGGGGAAAGTTTTGGGTCACGGTATATATGACCAGTTGAAAGTTGAAACCATTACCTTCTGTTGGTTTTATCTAGCTGACACCTAAAATTATAGTCACAAATTGAAAATTAAAATCAATATTTCATTTTGTTTGCCAAGATTTCTTGATAATATGCATATGCATGAGTCTTATTGTTTTATCTGTCGAGTGAAAACTCAAATGTCTCATCTCATGTGAAGGTACTGGGAGTGTATGAGTGGTCAGGCTGCAATCCACTACCCCCAGAGTTCTGGCTTCTTCCTAAAATCTTCCCCATGCATCCAGGTTTTTTCCACTCACATCTTTTTGTTGGAAACCACATTTAATAAGATAAAGGTGTGTGTATCAAAGAGTTAGCTTTAGTGCTTTTATCTGATACTCAAGGTGTTCATTAATTATAGGCAAAATGTTATGCTATTGTCGCTTGGTTTACATGCCAATGTCTTATTTATATGGGAAGAGGTTTGTTGGTCCAATCACTGGATTGATTCAATCACTAAGACAAGAGTTATATAATGAGCCTTACCATCAAATTAACTGGAATAAAGCCCGGAATACAATTGCCAAGGTTAGTTGAATCTTAATCCTTCTGTATTTCTTTTTGCAATTATAAAGATTCCTGGTGAAATTACTCACCCATGTTGCTAATTTAGGAGGATCTCTACTATCCGCATCCCTTCATACAAGATATGCTATGGGGATTTCTTCACCATGTAGTCGAGCCTATCCTGAGCTATTGGCCATTTTCAATGATGAGAGAGAAGGCACTCAAAGCTGCCATTGGTCATGTGCATTATGAGGATGAGAACAGCAGATACCTTTGCATTGGAAGTGTTGAAAAGGTCAATAACTAGTGTGCTAGTGTTGCATATGCTATATATATATATATATATATATATATCAAAGTATTTGATATTTTCATCAATGACCTGAATTGTCAAGGTTATTTTTATTGTAGGTATTATGCTTGATTGCCTGTTGGGCTGAAGATCCAAATGGGGAGGCCTACAGGCTTCATCTAGACAGGATTCCGGACAACTATTGGGTTGCTGAAGATGGCTTAAAAATTCAGGTTCTATATATATGATCACCCCTCGCCTTTCATCTAGACTAAAGAAGAGAATAAATAAGAAAATAGAATATTCTAACATGGTCTTATGTGGAACAAGAACAAACCACTTAATTATCACATCCAGAAACATGTGTTCATGTTAATGTAGTCACATATATACTTGAAGCATTTGCCCAAAAGTCAAGCCTGCAAAATCTTGGTCCATTTAAAATCAAATATTTTATTTTGAAATGTAGTAATAAATGATGCCTGGTTTATCTGATGCAGAGTTTCGGCTCTCAGATGTGGGATGCCGGTTTTGCTATTCAAGCAATTCTCTCTTGTAATCTAAACGAAGAGTATTGGCCAACACTTCGTAAAGCACATGAATTTGTAAAGGCTTCACAGGTCAGAAATATATGAGAAATATATGATATACTCCTTACATTGTTTTTCCAAAGATAATGCTTTAACATAATAATCATGTTATTTTCTAGGTTCTAGAAAACCCTTCAGGGGACTTCAAAGCTATGTATCGCCACATAAGCAAAGGAGCATGGACATTTTCCATGCAGGACCATGGCTGGCAAGTCTCTGACTGCACTGCTGAAGGGCTGAAGGTAATCCCTCAACTCTATCAAAATACATTACCAAAACTAAACATTCTCCAGGTTTCTTTCAAAGCATAATCTGACATTTGACAAAACCTTCTCTTTTGCAGGTTGCAATCTTGTTCTCACAAATGCCTCCGGACCTTGTTGGGGAGAAAATGGAGACACAACGGTTTTATGATGCTGTGAATGTCATTCTTTCTCTACAAGTAACAAGTCAACCTTTCAAATTCTATTTTTGACTCAGAAATTAAGGATACATAAAATGTTGTCTGGTTTCTAGCTAAATTATCCAATTCACTTCTGAAAATTTATTATGATTAACCTTTCCCAAATGCTTCACATGAATAATTGAAATTGTTTCAATTGGCACTACAGAGTAGCAATGGTGGCTTCCCAGCATGGGAGACTCAAAGAGCATATGCTTGGTTGGAGGTAACTTCTTAAAGCTTGACAATTACAAATCGTCATCTTTTATATACTCTGCACTCGTTAACATAATTTTTTGTATCTATTTTCTCAGAAGTTCAACCCCACAGAGTTCTTTGAAGATACCCTTATTGAGAGAGAGTAGGAAATCTTCAACACAACAACATATATATACAAAGCTATTGCTCATATTTGCTTCCTAACAACAAGGTTGTGTCATGCACCTTATAGGTACGTAGAGTGTACTTCATCTGCAGTTCAAGCTCTGACACTCTTCAGGAAGCTCTATCCCAAGCACCGGAGGACAGAGATAGACAGTACCATTTACAGGGGAATTCAATATATTGAAGATGTTCAAGAACCTGATGGATCATGGTAATATGTTTGCTTCACACATTAATTCTGCTCTATATTAAATTTGGAGAAAATGTTCGAACTCGATCAAAACATTTTCTTTAATATCAAATTGAAAATCAGTTGTCTCCATACACCTAAGATGATGTGACAGTAAAAAGCAGTCATTGATATATATATTTTTTTATAAGATCTGATCTAAGGGCTGATTTTCACTACCACATCATCAAATTTTATGGTAATTATATTACATTCTACTAAATAGCATTACTCTATAGGAAATGAATAATTAATATTTTAACCTATATTAAGCATTATTGAAGGAGAAAATATCATTTTTACAGGTATGGTTATTGGGGTATTTGCTACACCTATGGTACATGGTTTGCTGTAGGGGCACTGGCAGCCTGTGGAAGAACCTACAAAAATTGTCCAGCATTGCGCAAAGCTTGTGAATTTTTGCTATCAAAGCAGCTACCTGATGGTGGTTGGGGAGAAAGTTACCTATCAAGCCAAAACAAGGTATGGAACAGATCTATTCAGTTTGAATTTAGATTCCCGAGCAGTAAATATAAAAAAGTTTCTATTGAGTTCATTTGTCCGAACAAAGAAAGCGTTATCCAAGACTAGAGGCGGATACACAACACCTACCCCTGGTAATTTTTTTTTACAATAGAAAATTTTTTTAAATTTTTTTTTAAAAAAAATATTTTGATGCCCAAATTTTCTACTAGCTCCTATAAAATAAACTCAAATTTCATATCTTTGACACTTTTAGCCCCTATAAAACTCAGCCTAGCCCAAATTTCATCCCACAAATCAGAGTAAATTGAAGAAGAGTGTGTTTTACACTACTTTTTACCTACGAGGCTACAACAATTTTTTTTTTTTTTTTTGCTTGTTCATTACTTTTGGCTATTACTATACGCCTTGATTCTGTTCTATAAAGCCTGTGATGAAAGTTCTTCTGTCTAAACAGTGTGTCGTCTTTCACAGGCCGCATCTTCATTATATTTTATTATTTTATTTCTGCCCCTATTAAGATAAATTCTTAGATTTTTCACTCTCCAAGACCTGTTCAAACAGATGGGTCACATAAGAGCTCTCTCATAAATAGAGTCGGAATTACTAACAAGTCAGACAACAAGATTGTTGAGAATTTCTATCCCATAAATATGTATACTATATACGAAAACATATGACGCAAAAAAAAAAAATGGAGAATGAAAGGAAAGAACTCAAGTTTGTTTCTTTGTGAAATAGGTTTGGACGAATATAGAAGGCAATCGTGCAAATTTAGTCCAAACCGCGTGGGCCTTGTTGTCCCTCATTGAGGCTGGGCAGGTTGGTGCATCATTTTCTCTTCAAATAGTCAACTATTTGCACTGCACTATAACATAGCATTGCTAATGCTGCATCTATAAGAAGACCAAAGAATATAATAATATTTCGTTATAGAAAGAAAAAATATTACCAAAAACTCTACGTGCATGCATATGAACAGAAAAATTAACATCATTTACACAAATAAAGCCAAGAAAGTATGAAGCTTAGATATTCAACTTTTAGGAAATACAAACATACCCATATGTTGATTTTGAATGTTTTCACAACTTTAATTAGGCCGAGATAGACCCAACACCAATTCATCGTGGAGTAAGAGTATTAATCAATTCACAGATGGAAGATGGTGACTTCCCTCAACAGGTAATTCATGTCTGTATATTTAGAATCCAACACATTTAGATAAGTTCACAAAGTTTTCCTACGGTCCATGCTATTAATTAATTAACATATGTCTTTAAATTAGCAACGATTCTCACGTGCTTTTGAAGACATGTGTCAATTTAATGAGTAATGCTACTCTTCACACTAATGTATTTTAAATAGCTTTCATTTTCTCTAAATGGTTTACATGGAAAGCCACTCAAAACACTTAACTTTAGCTGGTATAAATTGAGTGTGATAAATAGGTGTGAAGAGTGGCATTTCTTTCAATCCAATTTGAAGGAAAACTTTATCCATTTAAGTGTATGCAAGTTGGTCTCTCTTTTTTTTTTTTTTTTCCTTTTCTTCTTTATCAAAATAATTTTTTACTTATTAATTTATTTTTTCAAGCATGGTATATATATAATCGATGGCTATTGGCAACAGGAAATCACTGGAGTGTTTATGAGAAACTGTACACTAAACTACTCATCATATCGAAACATTTTCCCGATATGGGCTCTTGGAGAATATCGAAGGCGAGTTATATTTGCATGATAACCTGAATGCTTAAGCAAATGATTGCATATTAATTGAACTTCAGGAGCCCAAGTTAGTTTGAAAGAGAATGGTCTCTCTCCAATGCATATGTACAACTTTCATTCAAAGTAACAAATGTTAAGAGTGCTTACCAAATAAATGCAGAAAATTCTCTGCTACTTCAAAGGTGTAAATTATGTCGTAATTAGTTTGGTGTGAGACAAACAGCAACTCAATCATGTAATGCAATATAATATTAATATATGTGAGTGTTAAATGTGCAATATCATGCAATATAAACCTTATAGTTTTTTTCAAGTTTTTTTTCCCTTTTTGTTTCTCTTCTAAATTTTGCATGAGGACCATGTTGCATCAATATCTTTGCATATTCAACTTTCAAATAAAGCGCTTGTAATATAGTTACTTTTATTAAAGTATTAATTAAATAATTGAATTCATTATTTTTTATCAATTTAAATAAATAAGTAGTGATTTAATATGATATTAGAACTTAGGTACTTTTGAATTTAAATCTTAACTCTACAAATTAATTTCTCATTTCAATTAAAATAGTGCATGTTGTCTTTTGAAATAAGTGGTAATTTGACACTTTCGATATTTTAAATTATGCCCTTCTTCCCAAAAAAAAAGAAAGTTCTCGTGTTCTCTTTTTTCTTTATGAGTTATAAAAGCAAACGTAAAGGTAATTTTCCTTTTTTTAAAAAAAATAGCAAAATCAGTCTATATATGTAAGTATGTAACTACATTGATTTGCAATAAGCTTCATGCATGTGGTATGCAAAAATAACAAATAAGTCACTACTATTAACTTATGTACAAAATCTTGGTGGATTCCGTTAGTGAGCCACGTTAGATTGAATTTTATAACGACACTTGTTACCCGTAATGCACATGACACCTACTTAGACCTGATATTATATATACTTATTTGAAATATTTTCTCTTCTTCCACTCTATTTCAACCAAAAATCTATTATTCATACCACATAATTATTTGTAAGCCTTAGCTAAATAAATAACCCAACAAAACCTAATAATAAAACACACTTCTTCATTAAAGTACTCTGTAACTATCAAATACAATAAATCAGAAATCCAAATACGTCTCTAAAATATATTCCCCCATGCAGCAGCAAAGTTTGGGTCCATTAATATTTAAAAACTATAACTTCAATTGTCTCGAATTCCAACGAATTAAACAAAAACAAACACAACACACTCATTGAAACCTCTAATTCTAATTAGACTCCAAGAACTCCCTCCAAGAGCTACCTGATCGAGTATCTCAACTCGAGGAACCACCAGCTAATTCTGAAAAAATTACAAGAAACAAGGATGAGCAAACAAAATTATTGTTTGTTTAAACAAACTAATTAATGTTTATTAAAAAATTAATTATTGTTTGTTTAAACATTAATTAATGTTTGTTTAAACAAAATTATTGTTTGTTTACAAGAAATGGGATTAGGGGATTTGTCAGTTTAAACAAACTAATTAATGTTTCATATTCCAAATTATTGTGAGTGAAAAACCTAAATACGACTCCAAAAGACACCTATTCAAATGTCTAGGTTTTTCACAAAGATTATGCGAAATAAGATCTAACCTAACAGTTAATATTCAACCAAATACAGACATGTAATGAACATTCAAAAACACAGATATTTGGTTACTAAGAGGAAACCATTTAGAGAACTCACTAAATGTAAAACCTCGCCGAGGCAGCCAAACTCAGGAAATCAATCCACTATATAAGAAGAATAAGGAATACAAGAAGAATTACAAAACCTTTGCAATTAACTCTTCCTTGCACACGACAAGCGACCCACTTGACTTATACCGCAGTAGCCCTTTCAAGAAAATCTGGCACAATTCTTCTATAAGATTTCTTTTCACCGGAACTCCGATTGGCTTCATGTATTTAATCTTTACTCACATAAACTAGCACAATTTCTCTCTCTAAGACTCTGTTTTAGCTCTCAAAATACGTATATGTAT
This sequence comes from Corylus avellana, assembly GCF_965113065.1. Taxonomy (NCBI): domain Eukaryota; kingdom Viridiplantae; phylum Streptophyta; class Magnoliopsida; order Fagales; family Betulaceae; genus Corylus; species Corylus avellana. The sequence goes on from NC_142496.1 coordinate 2,884,774, forward strand.
TAGTCAAAACAGAATGTTTAAATAGAAAATAAAACAGAAATTTAGCAGCCATGTCCGGATAGGGATAAGTGGTTGTCCGGACACAGCTAGGGTTACATATGCGTAACCACATGGTGTCTGGACAGCCAAGTCATGTGTCCGGACAGGCCATGCAAAATGGGCTTGCTGGAAATTGGATCCAGACCCAACTTCTGGCAGTCCAGACATGCCCCTCAAATGCAGCTTGCTGGATATAGTGTCCGGACCCGGCTTTTGACGGTCCGAATAGGCCCTTCACATTAGACTTGCTAGATATTGTGTTCGGACCCGGCTTCTGACGGTCCGGACAGGCCCTTCAAGTGTTTGCTGGTTATTGGGTCCGGACCTGGCTTCTGGCAGTCCGGACAGGGCCTTCTAGAATCCTGCTTTCTCGAAATGCTAAGGTGCTCATTTTCAACAACTTACATGCAAACGGAATATGCCAAAACATAAACTAACAAACTCCCCCTTTGGCCATTCAGGGACAAAAAATTATACGTGAAAATGACACATCAACTCCCATTTTTTGTCTCTAAAGGACAAAAGGAAGCACACAAAAAATAATGGAATTCTAGAGTTAAAGAAAAACAACCAACCCATTAAATCTGAAATAAGGAGACACAATAAACAAAAATAGTCCCATCACATAATGGCATTCGATTTGTAAGCAAAGCAAACAAAAAATAAAAATTAGTCTTGCCAAAAACTGTCCTTGATTTGCTTCACATCTTGCTCCAAAGTCTTCAGGCGTTTGTTGATAGCTTCGATGCTTTGGCCTTGAGCTTGAAGTAAGTCAATTATTTTATTTAATAGACTGGAAACATCTGATGATCCCGAGGAGGACGCAGCTGGAGGATCTTGAATAATTGGAGCAACATGGTCAGCTGGAGCGAGAAGCCTATGAAGTTGAGCATTGGATTTCATCACTGTTGCTTTTCCAAAGTAACCTTTAGGAGATTCCACATGTTCATTTGCAGCAATTTTAGGCAATGTGGCTTGCAAGATCTTTGTGATGAGGCCGCTGTATGGTAAGGCAATAGAATGGTGTTCATGAAGCTCAATAGTCATGTGACCATTCAACACCATATGAGTACATAAACAGAACTCAACATGTCGAATGATGCCATATATCATCATTGCTCGTTCAATGGTCACATGACTATTTCGAGATATTGGCCAGATATTTTGCAGCACAATCCGGGTTAACAGCCTCTCTGGACCCCGCACATATCCAATGGAAATTTTGTTCTTGTCTTCGTCCCATACAAGCTCCCTACTCGGATTAAGAACCGCCATGATTTCAGCTTTAGTTGGTTGTGGATCGGTCTCCAGAAATGGAAGCGGCTACTCATTCATTAATGGAATCCTAGTAACTTCACTTATGAAATCAGGAGTGATAGTGAGAGTTTTCCCGGAGACCTTGGTCTTGAATGACGGGTCACCAACCAAGTCAATATCTTCGATGTTGTAGTAGAATTCCCGAACTAACCGAGTGTATGCATTAACAAGAATGAACATGGATGTCCATTGATTGGCCTGGAATATCTCATAAATGAACCGAAAGGGTTCAACTCGAAGATCATTTTGCTCCACTCCACGCTCAATCACAATATTGTGTGTCCAAATTTTGTCTTGTAAGATTGATTTTTCTTCTCGAGTGCGCTTCCTCATAGGTGTGGATTCCGACATTGGATACACCATTTTCAGCAGTCACACCCCAAAGCGAGGAAGTAAAAGACAAAATAATAGCACAAATTACTTGAAGTAGTTATTTTGTCAAAAAAAAAATGATATGATATGAAGCATGTGATCCCACAAATGAGGTATATGCACCATAAACAGATTCTAAATGTTGGACACAACAAAAATAACTTATTTCAAGATGAAAAACTGAGATAAATGCAAAAAGATTTCATTTAGACATTCTATTGAAAATGTGATAGGCATTGAGGTATTGATTATAACATTATGAAAAGATTTCATGAATAGTGAAAATACCTTGCCTAGGGACGTCCCAACCAACATCTAAAGACCAATAACATTGAACTAGAGCAATTTAATTAAAGAAATGTAGCAAAATTGCAAAAAAAATCTTTGAGGCATTTTATCAAACACATGTTAAAAGATTTGGGCTTGGAAAACACATGTTAAGATGAGTAACCCATTCCTAAATACATCATAGTTTATGTATTTTGCTACAATCATATGAGAAAAAAAGAATTATCAATACCAATCAAGCAATTCGGAATATCACTTTGGAACCCAACATTCAAACCCTAGGATTTGATTCTAAACCAAATCTGAAAAAAAAATAAAATAAATAAATAAAATAAGGTAAGAAGACATACCTTGTGTGATGGAAGTTTTGAGCCTTTAAGTTGAATGGTGGAATCACATAAACAAAATAACACAACGAAATAAAAAATAAAAAAAAATTGAGGAATGAGTACTTCGGCTGAGAGAGAGAGTGGGGAAATGGGAGGAAAGAAAAGTTCAGGTTTTTTTAAAAAAAAAACAAACGCGATAGGCATGTCCGGACAGGTAAGTGCCGTGTCCGGACATCCTCCCCCTCAATTTTAAAACAAAACTAAAAAATAAAACTTTTTTTTTTTTTAATTTAAAAATAAAACACAACTTGTATAGATATCCAATAATCCATGCATGTCCTGATGAATATCTTAACAATCCGGAGTGATCAACATACTATACACACACCATAAATGTACCATATGCATGAAGCATCCTTTTTCTGTGAATTCAGCCAAGTAAGCAATAACTCAGAAAACTCATGCGAGGGTGTAGTATGTGAAAACTCCCATTAAATAAGATTTCATCAGTGGAAGGTAAATCTAGACATACATTTAGTAAATGAAAGAGAAACAGTCTGATTCAAGCCACAGTCAAACCTTATAATGTTAGGACCTAAAGTCCCTCATCCGATACACTCCCCCTGAGACTAATCATTTGCTTTTCACCATGTCCTTTAGTAACCATCTATTTCCGCAATGATTTGATCACTGATTCTTTCTATAGGGACATATAGAAACAAACATAAGTCATTTGAGCATATTTTATGCCCCTTTTTTTTTATTGAAGAAAATGTCAGAATTTTTAGGAGTTAGGTTCAATTGACGAGTTGGTCAAGTGGATAGAAATGACACTACCTATCTTCCAAAAAAAATGTTTGATCCGAATTCCCAAACACATATCAGAAATACAAACTTAATGGGGGCAAATAGTGCACTACTTTGAACATGAGAAAAACTGACTCTTACTCCCTCAACAGTCTTCAGAAGAATAAGGTAGATCATAAAACATGTGAAGCATTAGATGTAAATTGCAGAATTATTAACCCCACTCATATGTAAAATATTCATTTGAAAACAATACATGAGAAATTGACTACTGAATAAGAAAAAAATATCACAAAAATGACACACAACCAAAGAAAAACAAAAGGCAAACAAAATGCCCTAGAACAGCGACAGAAAAATATCAATATGCTTAATTTCTAGGCATGTTCTATATATACGATCATGAAAGATCGCATACACCAATAGCATTCCTGAGATACTCAAACCTAGATCCATCTAGGGGTTTAGTAAACAGGTCAGCTAATTGATGTTCAGTAGGCTTAAATTCAAGAGATACCACCTCGGTCTCCACCAAGTCTCGGATGAAATGATGACGAATGTCAATGTGTTTCGTGCATGAATGTTGGACCGGATTCTTCGAGATGTTTATGGCACTAGTATTGTCATAGTAGACAATCATCTTCCCTTGAGCAAATCCATAGTCTGCAAGAAGTTGCTTCATCCAGATTAGTTGTGTGCAACAGCTCCCAGCAGCTATATATTCAGCCTCAGCAGTAGAAAAAGAGATGGAGTTTTGTTTCTTACTCATCCAGGCGACCAAGTTTGTACCCACATAAAAACATCCGCCAGATGTACTCTTTCGATCATCAGCATTACCGGCCCAGTCAGCATCAGAATATCCTGCAAGTTCAAGATTTGTGTTAGTAGAAAAATAAATACCAAAATTGATAGTGCCATTTACATACCTGAGGATCCGTTTAACTGCTGTCAGATGCGATTCCTTTGGATTAGCTTGAAATCGAGCACATACACCCACATTGAAAGATATATCTGGTCGACTAGCTGTAAGGTAGAGTAGACAGCCTATCGTACTTCTGTACAAGGTTTGGTCAACGGATTTCCCAGCCACATCTGCACTCAGCTTAACACTCGTACTCATGGGTGTGTGAGCATGACTTTTTCCATCCAAACCAAATCTTTTCACAAGATCTTTGGCATACTTTGATTGAGACACAAAGATACCTTTGTTGGATTGTTGGACTTGAAAACCTAGAAAGTAAGTCAATTCACCAATCATACTCATTTCAAACTCTTGTTTCATTTTCTTAGAGAATTGATGAGCATGTGAGTCGACTGTAGAGCCAAAAATAATGTCATCTACATAAATCTAGACAATGAGTAGTTGGCTGCCTTTCCTACAAATGAACAAGGTACGGTCAGCTTGTCCTCGGATGAACCCATGTTCAAGAAGATATGTTGTCAGATGTTCATACCATGCTCTCGGAGCTTGTTTCAAGCCATAAAGTGCCTTTTTCAGCTTGTAAACATGTTCCGGATATGTTGGATCCTGAAACCCTTTAGGCTGAGCTACATACACTTCTTCTTGAAGAATGCTATTAAGAAAAGCACTCTTGACGTCCATCTGATACAATTTGATATGGAGATGACATGAGATGCTCAACAAAATTTTGATGGATTCCAATCTGGCTACTAGTGCAAATGTCTCATCGAAGTCCACTCCTTCAACTTGAGTGTATCCTTGAGAAACCAATCGAGCCTTGTTTTTTACCATTGTACCATGCTCATCAGATTTATTCTTGAATATCCATTTAGTGCCAATGATATTTTGATCTTTTGGTCTTGGAACCAAACTCCATACATCATTCCAAACAAACTGATTGAGTTCATCATGCATAGCAGCAACCCAACTCTCATCTTCTAATGCCTCATTAACTTTCTTTGGCTCAATCTGAGAAAGATAACAGGAATAAGAGACTTGATTAACCACCATGTTTCGCAGTCGTAAACCTTCATTAACATTTCCTAGCAAATTTTCTCTAGGGTGATTAAGTTTAACTCTGGAGGATGGTACATGAGAAACCATGTTTGGAACTGGTGAAGGAGTCATGTCTTCTGCAGCTGAAGATATTGACGTACAGACTGCTGAAACATTCGGACTAGGAGGTTCATGAGTCTTATCAGAAATATCAACTTGTTCCCCTTCAACATGAGGTTCTTCTTCCGCAAGGTGATCCTTAGTAGTTTCATCGTCGATGACAACATTGACTGATTCCATTACTGACTTGGTCCTTGTGTTATACACTCGACTAGCTTGACTTGTAGCGGAATACCCAAGAAAAATTCCTACGTCACTCTTCGCATCAAACTTCCCCAAGTTCTCCCTGTCACGAAGAATGTAGCACGTTCTTCCGAACACCCGAAAGTATTTAACAGTGGGCTTCTTGCCTCGCCATAGCTCATACAGTGTCTTGGTAGTGGTTGGTCTAAAAAAAACTCGATTTTCAATATGACATGCCGTATGGACTGTTTCTCCCCAGAAATGTTGTGCCAAATTCTTAGCATGTATCATGACTCTAGCCATTTCCTGAATGACTCTATTTTTCCGTTCGACTACCCCATTTTGTTGAGGAGTTATGGAGATGAGAATTCTTGTTTGATACCTTGTTGAGCACAAAAATCTTCAAAATTGGAATTCTCAAATTCTCTGCCATGATCACTACAGATTCATTTGATGACACAGTCTTGTTCATTTTGTATCGTATTGAACAAGATCTGAGCTTGTTCAAATGCCTCAGATTTATCTCTTAATAAAATTACCATGTATATCGAGAGAAGTCATCTATGACCACCATAATGTATTTCTTGGCTCCCATACTAGCTGTCCGTGTAGGCCACATAAGATCCATGTGAAGAAGCTCTAAGTTTCTAGAGGTAAAAATAACTGAAGTCTTTTTGTGTGCAGTTCTAGTTTGTTTTCCCAACTGACATGGTCCACACTTTCCTTTATTAGCCTGATGAATCTTGGGTAAATCAGCTATGGCTTCTGTCTTTAAGACTTTGACCAAATCATAAAAATTTAGATGCCCCAACCGTTGATGCCCCAATTCTCCAGTGTCCAGGGTTGCCTTGTTGCATTTTATTTGAGAATTTGAGGAGAGACAGTAACAATTGTCAACAATGCGCTCTCCTCCCATCAACCATTTTCCTTGAGAATCAAAGATGCTGCATTCTTTCTTAGAAAACTGAACCACTAGATCATAATCACAAAATTGACTAATGCTCAATAAATTTGCCTTGAGTCCTTCAACATACAACACTTCTTGTGGAGTAAGAGCACCGAAAATTTTCACAATTCCTTGACCGATCACCTTCGATTTGCTGCCATCTCCATAAATGATGCCACCTGTCATATGTTTGGAACAACTACTATCCAGAAACCACAAACATGAGTTAAGCACACTTAAGGCAGTATGAGCAACTAAGCATAGATGATCTTTCCTTTTAACCCAAACCTGTTCCTTTTGAGGAAGTGTTTTCACATGATTGTCAATCAATTTAGACATATCATATTGACGTGCCATTCCACCACATCAGTAAATATTGACGTGTCATTTTGACACGTCAATATTTATTGACGTGTCATTTTTTCACACGTTAAAATTTAATAATAAAAATTATGTACTTTAAAATCGCGCGTCCATGCTGTAAGAGCTTCAAGTTCCTTTTATTTTTCTCCCCCTGTGTCGTTCTTTGTTGATTTCCTTTCGGTTTGGTTGGTTTTTCTTCAGAATTTGGGGCCATTTTCTGGCGTGTCAGCGGCTGTTTGGTGTGCAATGAGTGTTCCAACATTTTAGGGCTTATTTTTTAGGGTGCCAGCTTCGGTCCTGTGAGTGTGCAGCTGAAGCTAACTTCCCAAGACCTACGATTTCTGCGAAGCAACTCGGATTCTCGTCCATTCCGGCATCTGGGTATGTCTCAATTTTTTTTTTTTTTCCCCGATGAATTTCATTTTTTTTTTTTTTTTGTCTCCTGAAACGCGTATTTGTCTGTGTATTGCAGTATTAGTTTGAGTTAAATACTGCTAATATCTGATCTTGCTATCACATTTCTCTCTATTTGTCTGCTCTTATTTCATTTCTGTTAATGATTTTTTTTGTAAGTGCTTCGGGTCTGAATATTTGGTTCTGTTTAATTCGCTAGATGTGAACTGTGGTATCAACATTGTTTAGTTTGTTAATCTGAAATAACACTATTTCCTTCCCCATGATTCAAAATAGTTGACTGTTCTTGTTATTTTGATTTAATAATGTTTCATAGTTTTAGACACAGTCGTATCTAGTGTCCTTGTCAGAGAATGATAGTTTTTTTAAGATCTAATGTACTTGCATCTGGATACAAATGAAAGATTGTTGTGTATGAGAATAGTGATCAAGTGGGGGCGGTCTTTGTGCGTATGGATTTCAATTGGAGGTTGAAAGAGATGGTGTAAGGGCTGGAAAGGTGTCCTATTAGTGGAAATAAATGAGAGCCGAGAAGCGATAAAACTGTGGCATAATATGATGCCATTAGAAAGTCTTTGCTTTCTGGGAAAAAAAGTAATAGCACGTTTGGCAGCATACTAGTTCACATCTTTTTAAAGGAAAATTTGAAAAAGATTAGTTTAGAGGTGTCAACTGTTGCTGCCGATACATTTTATTCTTAGTTGTAACTGGCAGAACACTTGTATGACTTGAAAAGTACAAGCTGATGTTCCCATAGGACTGATCCCTTAGAAATTCATCTCAATGAGGAGCCTTATGCTTGACTTTGAATAGCTGAAGTGAAAACTTGTGCTTTTTCTTAAATGGAAGACTTCAGATTGTGTAACAAGTTTAATAAGACTACCTCTCTTGTTGGGTTTTTTGGGTTGGGTCTTCTTGGGTTTTGTCTTTGGGTTTTAAGTTGGGCTGCCTATATATACTTTCTTGTGCACTTAGAGGCGCATTGCACTTTTTTTAATATATACAATATTACTTATCAAAAAAAAGATAAGACTATCTCTGCAATGATTTGCTTGTTTCTCAGATTGCGTGATCTGTAATCTGGTGGTAGACTTTAAAGAACAGTGATGCATAAGTTTCATCTCCTTTTTTGCCCTTTTTACTGTGTTATAACATGCATAATGGAATACAACCTAATAGGATATATGTTTTTGGGCAAAAGGGGAAATGACTGTAACATCATGATTACCTACCTGAATACAACAACAAATGTGTTTTTGGGCAAAGGGGAAATGACTGTATTCCATTTTTTTTTCTATACAAGTTTTAGCATGCTTCTACTTCATCTTCATGTGTTTCTCTTTGTGTACATTGATGTTATCAGTGAATTTTGATGAATTAAAAATATGCTGTAAATTTGTAAAGATTGTGCGACATGTGCCCAAGAAAACTTTGAAGGCCAATATCTTTCATTTTTATGTACATACTTAATCGAGGGATTATATCCCATCTTTGTCGTATTTTACACTTGCAATGACTGTATAATTGGATATGGAATCTAATTGAACGGGAAAGTATAGTTAGATAGCATTGCTAAGTTTCTTATTTTGGTAATTTTGACTGCAATGTATTGGCAGCATATATGATCCAATTTAGCTTAATGTATTGGCAGCATCATTTTGTACGAAAGGTTGTGATTGGGGATGTTTTGTGAGACTGTGGTATTGGTTTGTGGAAGGTGTTAGCTTGGGGTGGAATTTGTTTCTGAATGGTTGTTTTCTACTAAGAGGTTGTTGAGCATCTAGAGTGATTTGGTTTGGCACCACCAAATCCTTTTTCTGTTGTTACATCTTTGTTTTCTTCACAATATGACAGGGTTGAGTATGTCTGCAAATAGTGATGCATCGAGTGGCCGTCCATTATGTCGCTGTGGAGCTGTAGCGTTCGTAAGGTATTCCTGGACAAATGATAACTACAGCAGAAAGTGGTATGGGTGCGAAAAGTATAAGGTATTGAATGACATTTATTTTCCATGTTTGCATTTTTTGACCAGTTTTATTTGGTTTAGGGTATATTATTGACTTTTTTCCAAATTTTGTATGTTGTAGCAAGTTGGTGATTGTGGCTTCTTTCTTTGGGCTGACAACGAGATGACAACTTACGAAAAAAGAATCATGCGATGCTTGAAGGATATAGAAGAGCAAACCCAGGCAGAAATTGGTAGACTTGAAAAATTGTTGGCTGCCGAACAAGCACAGTATAGAACACACCTAGAAAACATGTTTCAGTCTAGGGATGAGATGTGGAAATCTCTGGTAGCGAATAACCAGTCTAGAGCAGTCAAGTTCCAATTTAAACAAATGACGTATCAAGCAGTCTTAGCTTTGCTTGTCTTGCTAGTGTTCCTTTATGTTGGCGGTTACAATGCATCTAGTGGTAGCAAGTTGATGTTAAAATGAACTATTTCATACTAAATTGTAGATACTTGACCGTTGTAACTTATATTTTTTGATGTTTTGTATTAATTGTGCTACTCCTTTTACGCAATCATTGTAATTTATATCCGCTTTTTCTTGATATACAACGTATCGACCTTATTTGTGCAGAGCTGCGACAGATACTCTTTTTTTCCAGAGTAATATACTCTATTAACATAAAATACTTTTTTAATTTTAATTTAGATTATTTATAGTTTATTTAATTAATAAATTATTAATTTTTACATATAAGTATAAGAAATATAAGTATAAGAAGCTGTTAATGCACATCCAATGATACGTAAACAATGCATTCCTGGTCCTTTATAGGGAATAATGAAGATAATGTAGATCATATATGTATTTGTAATCTGTCATTTATCACTTCACTCAGGGTAAGAACAATTGGGTGTCATTTCTATAAAATATAGTTTATTGAAAGAATAAAACATGTATTTGGATATTTTCCTTCAATCCCATAAAATTGTATTATTTATTTGACATTAATGGTTGAAGTGAATTACGATCCGAAGAGCAAATGGATTATAGGAGTTCCTCGAGGTCATATATTTTTGATAGCACTGTCTACTTAGATGCAGAGGTACACATATGATCCTATGCTTATCGATTTACATTAAATAAGCGAGATCGGTTAAGATTCCGATTAGATAGTCCTTTCCTTCAAAAAGGTCATATATGGCAATTTTTACATTACTTGTATTTTTTCTTTATTAACAATGGAGAAGCCATACAAGATAACATTAATTACTCTTCATTCGCGGTTTCCCACATGTGAGAGGACATTGCCTCTCGGACTATAATCATCATTTCCTTGCTTTCGCGGGTTCGGTCTGGTGGTGCTCCATGTGCGACGTATGGAACAGGTGTCATGGTAGGCAATTGCGAGACGTTGATCCAATGTTGCCCATAATGCGTCGTTAGGGCATCACAAAATAGTGGATCATCAGCACCGCAGTCTTTGCGAATGAAGTTGTGTACGGCGCAACATGCGACCACAAATAGTCGTTGGTTCTCAATCGGGTATGGATGCATATTGTCGAAGATAGGGAATCGGGCTTTCCAAACTCCAAACGTTCTTTCCACAGCTGATCGTAATGAGGAATGCCTATAATTAAACAATTCTACTGCATTCTTCGGACGACGTCGACCGCGGCGGAAATCTTCCAAATGGTATCGCTCATTGCGATGCGGGGGTAAAAATCCCTTGTAGCATCCATAGGCCGAGTCAACCAAGTAAAAGTAATCTGAACATAATAAGGTACAACATTATATCACATAGGGTTCCAACATAGCAAAGGAATTGTAAACGTATTACAAATCAATAGAACCTGACACAAAGCCATGTCTCTGTACAGTACCTTCGACCGGCATGGGGAAAAGAGCGGTGGGATCCTCGATGCACTCCTGGAAAATCCGCGAGTCATGAGTGCTGCCCTCCCATCCAGCATAAACGTATGTGAAGCAAAGGTCGAAGTCAACGATGCACATGACATTCTGTGTTATTGTGGACTTCCTGCTTCTGTAGGGCACTATGTTCTCACCTTGAACGCACGCTTTAACATGGGTTCCGTCAATCGCTCCAATGCATTTCTGGTTACAACAGTATTACCGAAAGCGTGCATAAAATGATATAGGACACAAAAGACAATAGATACATGACATCGGTGTTTGTGAAGTAATGCGATATGTTATGCTATGGCGTACCGCGAACCATGGATAGTAGCGGCCATTGCGTGCAACGTATGGGTGAGGCAACTCCATCGCAGCTGGACGTATAATATTTTTCCCAAGCCTGCACAGCGCTTTAGCTGTCCGATTAACGTAAACGCTTACCGTGTGCAATGAGCGCTGTAGCCTATCCGCTACCGTCCGCTGCGTGTGGCACTGTGCCATCACTAGGCAAAATGCCGCAACTTGTTCTGTGATCTTTACATACCGGCTGCTTTGTAAAAAACCATTGTGTTTCAGTGTGTTGCACAATTTTAAGAAAGTTTTGGGCAACATACGAAATTGCTCATAGCATGTAGTTGGGTTCGGATTGGTAAGCACCCAGTGTACCCACATTGCGCCAGTCAGCTTGGAAGTCCGCTGTGGAATGCAAACCCTTACGCTCGGGTGCATAAAATGATGGTAACATTCTTCCATGATCATTGCCATGCGCACCAGCAAATTCTCTAGCTCGAATCGTATTCCCTCAAAATTACGCTCATCCTCGTCGTCTGTGTCGGATGCATCTGAGTCGGGCAATTCATCGATACTGTCCGTCCAATGACGTCAATTACCAATGTTACCATTAGACGAGCCGGCTGCGTACATGTCAACAGGCCTACATTTAAATGAGATGAATAACGTCACATTCTAGTCATAACATGCGTAAACGTCGTCAGGCTATATTTAGTCTATATTAATAACATGCGACCGGATAATTAAGATTGGAAAGTAAAACAGGGTTAATATCATTAATCATTAATGTTAAAATTGTTATTCTACTCCGTAATAAGCATCCATACTATAGCATAACTTAGGAGTCTCTAATATTCCAGTCAAACTAACTTAATCCCTACAAAATGGAAATTAGTTAATGGAAACACAAAAAATACAACATAAAATATTAACATAAAACATCAGCTTCAATTGTCTTTGTCTGGATCAATATCGTTTAGCCACTGACGTAGACCGTCGTCATTCATTTTCAACAGTATCCTTGCCCTAGTCAGATCACCAACCTTGTCGCATGCTTTGACATATTTTTTCGTGGGCAATGACATTTCAGCTGCCAACACATTGATACGGTCCATGATGGCTTCCTCAGGATACTGGTTGGGAGGGGGCTTATAAGAACCACAATCGCCGGGTGAAGTGCCATCGCTAAGCTTGCACCTCTGTAAATAGTCGGATCGCAAGAGATCATACTCGCTTCGCAACTCGGAGAAAATTTGCTCACCCCTGGATGAACGCTTGCTAGAGTTCGATCCCTGCAAGTGCGAACCTTCCCTCTTCAACTTCCCTTTCCCTTTTCCTTTTGCCTTGTGAGATGATGCACATTGGGGCTCCGTCAGGTCTATGATCGCCGCGGGGTTGTTGAGATCGATGTCATTCTCTTCACAATCGCTGCCCGGGGGTGATTGTGTGCTGGCATACCTCAACTTTCCAGTGGATGTTGAGCCCTCAAAGATGTAGCATAGGTACTTGAAGTTCGCTGGGGGGCCATTTCGGAATCTGTAGTACTTCTTGAGGTTCGTTGTCTGAGAAGGAAGAGCAAACAAACGAAAAAAACACAAGATAAAACACAAAATGTCAGTAAGTACGGCAATTCGCATAATTAAGGAAATATTAAACTTAATATTAGTGGCGTACCAGTCGAATGTGTTCCCATTGTTCCGGAGTTCCCGTGACAGTCCCCAAATCATCATCCCACCCACAGCCCGTGCCGGCCTTATCTCGGACAAATTCCGAGAAGCGCACCCAAAGCTCCCTAAGATGCTTAATATGGTCGCTCACCTGTTTTTGAGTGTAGGCGGTGCCATCATCCAGCCGCCTGTTTAATTTTTTCGTGATGTTCGGCATATACTTCCCAAAGGGATGGCGAACTCCGTCATCTTGGCAGTTACAGAGGATATTCACCAAGATATTGTCGTGCTTTTCTTCCCATTTCACATTTGCCAGTGGGATGGGAACTTCTGGTGAGGATGGGGACGGGGTTTGCATCCCATGCTTTCGAGGGGACTTACGGGGAGTGGTAAAGAACGACATCTACGCATAAGTATATAAAACAACAAACGAACGTGCATAAATCATGTATGATACTTATCTACCAACCATAGTCAGCACAAAACTAAGCTTTTACGTAGACACTCGAACTAATATATACGAGTACGTTAAATGTGATATGACATATTTACAATAAGCAGTAAAATAGGTTAGGCACAAACAATTTGGAAATGAATCAAGCTTTGATATAAAATAAGAAACCTACCTTGAAGCAAGTTGATTGTCGGTGGCGCAAGTTATACCCGCCGAACTGAAAATTAAACAAGGCCAACATTAATGCAAACTAAGCAGAAAGTGGTGGCATATTAAGCATAATTGATGAAATACCCTACTACCAAACACAACACACATATACACATATTTAGCATAATTATTGCAAATTTTTTCATGGCCAATAAGGTGAACTAGCAAAACCATATGAATGCCAATACCCCTTGGCCAATTTTTAACCTGATCAATTTGCAGTTTTATTCAACTCTCAAAAAACAAGTTAAAACATGTCTATGCTCCACTGTACAAACACCCTGCAATATATCTTTCCCCTGCTCTGATGACATTAGTTCTATGCAAAAACAAATGATTCGAGAATTCTTGTAATACATATATAAACAAACTGGATTATAAACAAATTAGAAGCAGAATCAGAATAAGCCAACTAGCCAAGGATTGCTTAAAAGATGTACAATCTCACTTTCATCCTTGCTTTACTTGTAACTATAGAAAGGATGAATTCAGTATTTGATGGAAATCTAAAACAATGATATCTAAAGGCACTCCTCTGATAGGCAATCATCACAAAATATACAAACAGAACTTTGCACAGAATAGAAAGTTTAAAAGCCAAGCTATAGCATTTTGTAGGATAATAAAATAGAAAGATTAATGAGCAAACACATAGTGGTTTTAAGTCATTGAAAAACTATAACTTTTATATTTGTCTGTTTTGAGTCTGGGGAAAGTTTTTTTTTTTTTCTTTTTTTTTCTTCTTCTTCTCTTTTGGGGAGGTGGTGGGGCAGATTAGCATCCACGGGATGTTTCTACTAAGCATTCATTCACTAATCAAACTCTTTTATATCCATTGTGGTTATTAGCAATACTAGAAACTACTCTTGCGTGACTACACCAAAGTTAGCTGCAAGGAAAACTTAAGTTGCATCCATGAATTGCATTATATTTCAGGCTTGAGGAAAATATAACTTTGGGGAAAATTTTGTGCAGCCCCATTGAGTTAGATTGGGATTTGTGAAGTTGTAAGTACTTTCAAAGGAGAAAGATGACTAGCAACACATTTTCTAGTTCGTTTTATGCTTTTGCTTTTAATGAGTAATGAATGGTTTGAAAAAATAAAATAAGACTCAAATGCATTATCAAGAGTGAAAGAAATGTCCCATAGAGGGCATGGTGAAGGAAAGTCAAGTATAGTTGGTCTGGTCATACACACAAAACATTCATGAATGAACAAATTAATGGTTGAAGAGGTTTAATTCCAGTAAGAGTACCATAAGAAGTCAAAACAAGAAAAGGGTTGTAAAGAAATGGGTGCTTTGCCATTCAAACTCCATAATCTAATGATTTACATGAAAATTGGGTCTACATGATGATCACAATTTTGTTTACTTATTTTTTTGGGTAATAAGCACTTTTATTAACCAATCAAAAGGAAGCACTTACAAATTATAGCAAACCTTGGGAAAAACTAAATTGCCCAAGACAGAGCCTAAAAATACTCAAATACAAGCCAAAACTTTGAAAGAACTTAACAACTACAGCTAAAAGAATTCTGGGGCCAAGTCCTATCTCAACGCAATGAGCTCTATTACAATTATTGTCTGTTACCCTGTTAAAGGAGGCAGTCACTAAAATTGCCACATGAAATTCCAAGAGTTTCTAGTAAGGCCGTCCTTAGAAGTTATACCACTTCATTAGGGATAACCTGAATCAATGGTCAATTGCCACCTTGACATTGAATACCAAACCACGGAGAGAATTCCCTAGGAGAACTAGAATAGGATTAGGGCGGTACTCAGGGGCAGCACACTCTGGGCTCCTTCCTTGAAAGCTTCTTAAATGGAATGCCCTAGCATTAGATGCTCATATTTGGTCCTAAGTACTGCTCAGATAGCTCTATATAACCTTGTTGCTTATGGTTAGCTAATCTTCCCTCATTTATGTCCTGCTTGGCATGGAACATAACACATGAAACATTATTCATGTGCCCTCTCAAAGTGTCCACTTCCCATGCCTTCGTAAGACGTTATACGTTCAACTATGCAATTTGTTAAAATCCTCTCAAATTGTGCTTGGTTTAACCATATATAGAAGGTCATTAAGTGCAATCATGTTGAGAATTATACAAAGTAAAGATATCAACAGCTTGATAATTTTGATTAGTAATCAATCAATTATAGAAGTCAACTTTGATTAACCAAATCATGAAAAAAGGCTAATTGCATGTATTTGTTCATATTATCAGAAGCATTGCTATTGAGAAAGAAAATTCTGATCAAGGCCTCACGGGTCATTTTCCATGTTGAAGAATATGGTGTCTAGCTACGTACTCCATTAAATTAAACAGAGTGGACAAGAAAACCCAAAAAATAAAGAAAACCCAAAAAATAAAATGCTACACAATATAAGCAAAACTCAACTAACAAAATAACATTCAACAAAACCATAACAAACAGCTGTACATGCAATACCTTCGACTGTGAGCGTGTGCGTGGAGCCGTGGCTAGAGCTCTTGTCCACCGAGATTGGCGCCTGGCTTCACGGGCAGATGAGTTTCTATATGGGTGCTTTGGATTATTGGGGGGCAAAGCGTCTAATATAGCCGAAGAACACGGCTGACCAGGTCCACGCATTGTGGGGGGACCTGATTCTTTGGGCTGGACGCGTGTTTAGGGGGCGAAATTCTGCAAACAAAGTGCAGGGGGGCTGGGTGAGAGAGAAATCCCTGGGTTTCCTGGCCTGCTTCGGACGCGTGGTAGGGGGGGGGAATTTTTCTTTGTTAACAAATCGCAGGGGTGGGAGGGGCGACAAATCAGAACTGGATTTCCTAACCCAGCTGCAGACGCGTGTGAGGGGGGGAAATTTTTCAGACAAATCGCAGGGGGTGGGGGGGGGGGGAGAGAAATCAGAAATGGCTTGGACGCGTGTGAGGGGGACTGCATTGTTCAGATGACGGCCTGTTCCTTTTTCAGCGTGGAAAACTCACGGGAGAAGGCGCTGTTTCAAGTGTGGAAGAGAGAGGGGCGAGAAATCAGACAGAGCGCAGGGGGGGGGAGAGAAATCGCAAATGACGCGTGTGAGGGGGAATTCACTTGACGCTAGACTGTTTGAGTTGTTCGGCGTTTTTTGAGGAAAATAAGGCCTCTGCAATGTTGGAAGAGAGAGAAGGGCAAAAGGGGAAAAATGACCTGTTTTTTACCCCAAAACGCAGGCGTTTGACCCAGACACTGAACAGTGCCTGGGTCAAGGCCGTTCCCAAACAACGCCTAAGATACTTGCCAGCAAATTCAAGAGACACATACTGCACAAGAAACATTAATTATATATATAAACTGATGCCCACTAAGACACTTGCCAGCAAATTCAAGAGACACATACTGCACAAGAAACATTAATTATATATATATATATATATATATATATATATATATAGCTAGGTAATTAATAAAATTATAATTAATTAAGGACCCCTTTTCTAACGTGCCACATGGAACTTGCATTGGGAAGGCCAGTGCCTCACTCCTGCTGGCCGTCCCATCGTCTTAATTTCTTCCTTTTTCTTTTTTTTTTCCCCCTCTCCCTCTCTGCCTACACGTTTTCTCTCCCGCCGAGCTCCCACGTACAGTGCCTCTCCCTCCCCCATTTTTCCTTTCTTTTCTTCTCCCTCAGCTCCCTCATCTCCGCTCTATCTCTCTCAGCTCTCTCAACTTGGAACCGGCGGCACTCTCTCTCTCAAGCTCACTCTCCATCTCCGGTCAACCAACTCCGATCCATCTAGCTGTCGCTGTCTCCGGTGGTTCTCCGGCCTTAGCTTCTCCAGCCATCTGCTCTCTCCAGGTATATATATATATATTGTTTTATATGTTTTATATTTTGTTGTTTTATCAATTTTATGTTTTATTTTGTCATGAATCCGCATGATGTTTGGTTAATGCACTGGATTGAGTACTTGTGAGCAAGTAATTAATTTGTTAGCTAGTTTTATTTTTTTGTATGGTATATCTATTAATTATTGTTGTATATGAACATGCATGTAAAATGAATATATAATGCTAGGTTCTTGTTTCAAATTAGTTTTTTAAATGTGTTTTGGTTTTAAAGTTCATATATATTGTGTTAATGTAAAAAAAAAATTTTAAAAAAAAACTAACCTAGTCAAATTTATTGTATTTATGGTCTCCATATATAACGAACCTATGTAGATGTTATATTTACTCTAAATAGAAGATAGAGACACCTAATTATTTTAAATTAAAAGAAAATATTCACAGAGCTAGGTTTTAAACGAACTATTTTTCCTGTTATGATTTGGTTCATGCCATCTGCCCTTTAATCTTTAAGAAATTATTTATTTGAAGCACATATATACAAATATTCCTTTTTGCTACCATGTTGGCGTATCCCTTGAATCGGACTAAATACCCAATTATATATTTACATGCATATATACATTAATTCTCTTTTATACTTTACAACATTATCTCTTAAATATTGTTCTAATTAATTTAATACCTTGAATTACTAGAAGACAAACAAATTGTGCACATTCAAGGACCAACAGGAAAAATAATTTAAAAAAAAAAAGGAAGAAGAATAATGAAAAAGTTTTTCCTGCAAGATTTGGGGTTGATCGGTTGATGGACCCTAGACGGACATTTAAAAAATTTAGCTCCTCTTTTATGCTAGGGAAAAATATAAAAAAGCCTCCTAAACTATCAGCCATTTTCGATTTAGCCTCCTAATGTTCCAAAAGTGATAAAGTAGCCCCTGAAACTACCAAACTATTGCATTTTAGCCACCCCGTTAATCAAAATCGTCAATTTCGACGGAAACTGCAAAACGACGTCGTTTTGTTACAGGTAAGTTACTACAATGCCATTTTATGAAAAAAAAAAAAAAAAAAAAAAGGAAAAATTATAAAAAAGCCCCCCAAACTACCAACTGTTTTCATTTTAGCCCCCTAACGTTCAGAAAGTTATAAAGTAGCCCTCCAACTACCAAACAGTTGCAATTTGGCTACTCTGTTAGTCATTACTGTCAAATATGATGAAAAATTCAAAACTACGTTGTTTTGACAAGGGTAAGTTACTAAAATGTCATTTTAGAAAAAAAATCATATTAAAATAAGCACGCAAAACGGCGTCGTTTTGCTTAAAATTAGGGTTTCCTTACACTTACCAAAACAGCGCCATTTTGGTAAGTGTTAGGAATTAAAACAAAAAACCTTAGACCCCACGCAGAAAAAACCCCCAACCCCAGTTTATCTCTCTCCCCCAAACCGCCGGCCACCACGTCATTCTATCTCCAGCAACCTTCTCCCTCAAGTGAAAAAAACGCAACGCCCCTCTTTCTCTCTCTCTCTCTCTCAAAACCGGCTTCCCCTGCCACCACCATCCATCATCGCTGGCCACACTATCTAGTGGCTATAAAGCGCCACCGAAAAATTCTTACCCATTGTAGAAATCAAACAAAAAAACCACGTTCATAGATAAACAACACCGATCCGACAACTATACCATGAAATATAATAAAAAGATTGAGTTATAGGTAAGATTTACAAGCTGCCGGAGAAAGAACGACGTGGTGGCCGGCGGTTTTGGGGAGAGAGATAGGATTTTTTCGTGGGTCACCTGCATGGGGTCTAGGGTTTTCTCTTTTAATTCCTAACACTTACCAAAGCAGCGCCGTTTTGATAAGTGTAAGGAAACCCTAATTTCAAGCAAAACGGCGTCGTTTTGCTTACTTGTTTTAATATTGTTTTTTTTTTTCAAAAATGGCATTTTGGTAACTTAACCTTGCCAAAACAACGTAGTTTTAAATTTTTCATCATATTTGACGGTAATAACTAACGGAGTGGTCAAATTGCAATTGTTTGGTAGTTTGGGGGCTACTTTATCACTTTCTGAACATTAGGGGGCTAAAATGAAAACGGTTGGTAGTTTGGGAGGCTTTTTTATATTTTTTCCAAATTTTTTTTTTTTTTTCATAAAAGGACATTGTAGTAACTTATGCGTAACAAAACGTCGTCGTTTTGCAATTTCCGCCCAAACTGATGGTTTTGACTAACGGAGTGGCCAAAATGCAATAGTTTGGTAGTTTAGGGGGCTACTTTATCACTTTTGAAACATTAGGGAGCTAAACCGAAAACGGCTGGTAGTTTAGGGGAGTTTTTTATATTTTTCCTTTTATGCTATTGCTAGAAAGTAATTTTATATCTTTACTTTTTAATTAACACTAATCAAATCTCATTGCCATGTTGCTTTATCCTAATGCCTAAAATAATATGATCACAAAGAAAGCAAAGTGGTATTTTTATTCACTACATGCATTATCTCTTCCAATGTTCTTTAATTAATTTATAATCATATGAAACTATATTATAAACTGGGTTTGATGTACGTAAACATGTACAGAAATAACATTAATGTTATACATCATCATTTTAATTCTCTATCGAGTTAACGAACCAATAATTCACTTTTTGTGGGAGGCAGCTTAATTACTTTCAATATTTTTTTTATTCATTTTTTACAAAAAAAAAAAAAAAAAAAAAAAAGATTGAAATGCCGGTATTTTTCAACATAGTAGTAAGAAGCATTGTAAATTATTAAAAGTGTATTCTTTTATGGAAAAATAAAAAGCTTTACAAATAGCAAACGGAACTCTTAAAAATTAAAACTAACGGGATGGGTCACTTATTATTTGTATATATAGAAAAACCTTAAACCAAAAAAATAAAAAAATAAACCTAATTCAAATATATAAAATAACCTAGTAAGAATTATTTTGTTTAGGGTCCCACCAAAAATGCATTTAAATTTGGATTGAGTATTTTTTTTTTTTTTTTTGGTTTTTCAAGATTAGATTATGTAAATGTTAAAATATATATATATAATGCTATATATAGGTTTATATTTTTTGATGTAGTTGAAATTAGGTTTATATGCATGTGCTTGAAATTAGGTTTATATTTTTTTAAGTCTTATATATTTGTTCCTAATGTACGTAGAGAAAAATAGACAAGAGTTAGATGACAAAATCTAGGGGTACGAGAGAATACAGAGACAGGTGTAGATTATTCATAGAGTTTGCAATTAGTAACTGTAGAACTCCCGATAGATTCATCTATTGCCCTTATAAGATTTATAGAAATAATCAGCGCTACCCGCCAGGTTTTGTATTCAACCACTTAACAAGGGGTAAAGGAATGATGCTGGAATACACACACTCTGGTACTATCACGATGAAAAGCATCTACAGAGTCCTGGTATAGGCTCTAATTCGAATCGCCCAGCCGCAGATGTGGGTGCAAGTGAAAATCAGGGTGAAGACATGCACGCAATGTTGCGTGATTTATTCGGCATGCACGAAGTCAGTGAAGACAATTATGAGCCTCAGGTCGTGGTGCAAGGGGGTGAAGAAATTGTGAACCAAGAAGCCGCTGAAGGTGATGCACTAAAGTATTACGACCTTCTTAAAAAGGCGGAGAAACCACTTCATACTGGTACCAAACATCGCAAACTGAGTGCAACTCCACACATGTACAACTTGAAGTGCGTTGGTGGACTTAGTAACGCGATATTATCGTCTTTCCTTGAGTTCACCAATCAGTTGTTGCCTGCGAGTGATGAAACTCTGCCAATTAATACATATGAGGCAAAAAAGTTTCTACGGGACATGGGACTCGGGTATGAGAAGATTCCGGCGTGTCGTATTGACTGTATGTTATTCTGGAAGGGCAATAAAAAGTTGGATTCATGTACTGTCTGTGATAAATCTAAATGGAATGATGCAATCAATTTAGATGAGGATGGTCAACCCATATCGTCGAGTAAGAAACGTTCGGTGAAGGTGTTGCAGTGGTTTCTACTCATACCACGACTACAGAGGTTGTTTATGTTAGAGCATACTGCACCCTATATGAGGTGGCATACAGAAGGCCGCACTAAGGATGGCGTATTAAGGCATCCAGCCAATGGCGAAGCAAGGAAGTCATTCGACAATTTACATCCAGAGTTTTTAGCGGACAATAGGAACGTAAGGCTTGGACTAACCTCGAATACATTTAATCTATTTGGGAATGTGAGCACATCCCACAGCACTTGGCCTGTAATGCTTGTACCGTACAACTTGCCTCATTGGATATGCATGAAACAGACGTCTTTCATACTATCCTTGATTATCCCAGGCTCAAGTTCACCTGGAATGGATATAGATGTCTATCTTCAACCCTTAATTGAGAAGTTACAAGACCTATGAAATGTAGGGGTACGCACATATGACGTCTCAAAGAAAAATAATTTTCTGCTGTGAGCGCAGTTGATGTGGACAATTAATAACTTCCTAGTATACGCAGATTTGTCTAGATGGTCTACCAGGGGTGAGAAGGCATGTCCTTGTTGTATGCACTTGGTAAGGTCTAAATGGTTAAAACATGGCCATAAATGGTGTTTTATAGGGCACATGCGATACTTGCCCAATGGATCATCCATAGAGGCGGAACAAAAGAACATTTAACGACAACGTAGAACTAGAATGTGCCCTTGATGTGCCCAGTGGAGATGAAATTCTACGCCAATTAGAAGGGATGGTGTTTGGGGATGAGAACGCCGATTAGGCAAGGCCAGATGATAAAGAAAATGGAAAGAAGCAGAAGACAAATACTTATAATGTAGTGTGGAAAAAGAAAAGTATTTTCTTTAGGTTGCCATATTGAAAAGATAATTTATTGTGGCACAACCTTGATGTCATGCACATAAAGAAAAACTTGACGGACAACATACTTGGTACAATATTGAACATTCCAGGAAAAACGAAGGACAACCTCCAAGCCCACACAGATTTGCAAGAAATGGGTTTGAGACGTACACTCCATCCTTACACTGGCGAAGATGGTAAGACCTATATGCGACAAGCTACCCACACGATGTCCAAGGATGATAAAACACATTTTTTGAAAATGCTAAGAAATTCAAGGGTGCCCGACGGATATGCCTCGAATATTTTCCATTGTGTACGACTTAAGGACCATACGATATCGGGGTTAAAGAGTCATGACAGTCACATACTGATGCAACAACTTCTACCTATTGCATTGCATGGGTCACTTCCCGGCAATGTGGTTAGACCTCTTGTTGAGATGTCTGCATTCTTCAGGGGCCTATGTTCAACAACATTAACACAAGAGGATATTGACCGACTATAAGGTGACGTTTGTATCACGTTATGCAAGATAGAACAGGTTTTCCCCCCAACTTTTTTACTAGCATGGTTCATGTGGTCGTGCATCTTGTCCGTAAATGCCGACTCGGTAGACTGGTACAGTATAGGTGGATGTATCCAGCATAGAGGTAAAATTTGTTTACGGATATTCCTGATTTTTATTTTTCACTCTAATACAAAACAATTACTAACAGAACTGATTGACTGATCGATGTTTATATTTAGGAGTCTTAGAGCGTTCAAATCTAATGTGCGCAACAAAGCGGCTCCTAAAGGCTGCATTGCAGAAGGCTACATAGCAACTGAGTTTGTGACGTTCTGTTCGAGATATTTGGATAACGCACCAACATTTCACAATAGGATACACAGAAATCCGGATGGTTCAAAGGGACATGGAACACAAGTCCGACTTAACCAAATCACATTGACACAAATTCACCTGTATATTATGTTTAACTCGATGGAGTTCCTTCAACTGCGGACGTAAGTCGTGGTACTTCACTAGTATATGTATGTTCAATCAACTTGTACCATTAGTCTTGAATTATAATGAACCTAATTTCGAATTGTAGGATGCACATGGATACGCTTAGGCGGTGAACAACAGAAGATCAATTGGAAACCCAACATTATGAGTTGTTCTGCAAGTGGTACCATGACTACGTAATACTAATGTTTTGTTTAACAAAAGAACTGTCGGAGTATATTTGCTTATGGTTCAAATCAACTAAAGAAATTAACCTTACATTTTTCATTGTACGTAATATATTTACAGGTCAATTGATTGGACGATTGATCCAGGAAGGAACTTGGTAACAAATTGGTAATGCATTGTAGAGGGCCGAGGGAGTCAGCAGTCAGATACTATAGATATGTGGTTAACAACAAGTTGTTTCGCACTATTGCATATGATGCCAGAAAGAGAACTCAGAGCAGCAGGGTGTGTGTGCCAACTGTTGATTGCGAAACGTACTACGGGAATTTAACGGAAGTACTTGAGATTGAGTACTACAATAGGACTAAGTATATTATGTTCAGGTATAATTGGGCGGACAACACGAAGGATAAGGGGTACAAGGTGGACGAGTATGGCATAATACTTGTAAACTTCAAAAATCTTATCCACACGGGAGAGCTGATTACTGATGAGTCGTATGTGCTAACTAAACAAGTTGACCAGATATTTTACGTACAAGATGATAGGGACCCAAATTGGGCTTGCACTGTAAGGACTAAACCTAGAAACATATACGACGTTGGTCAGGATGAAGGGCCTCATGATGCATGTGCCAACTACCACGAGTGTGAGCTGCTCCTATTGACCAGAAATATTGATCACGATCCGCAGGATCATATCAAATACTTTAGACCCGACTTAAATCCAAACCAAGCGTATGTAATTGAACAAAACTTGAATATATATATATATATATATTGATTGGTAGTTGTTCACTACACATTACATCAACACAATTAATTTAAGTTGTGCATTGGGTAAAATCTGGTATATATCTTATTTTTAATATGTAAGTCATTTACATATGGTAGTGAATATTCCATGCATTGTATACGTAATTAATTGGGTGCGTGCTGTTTTTTACAGGTTACCATGAGTAGTAGGGGAAGACAAGAGCACGGAAGGGCTCATCTTCAGTGCTGCAGTCTATGTTGCATGGGTCACCATCATACCACCTTGATGACAGCGAGCAAGAAGACGTTGCTCAGCTTATGGTGCAGTAGGACAGGTATCGACCAGTACTTCCAGGTGATGTGGAAGGGGAGATCCCTGTCCATAATCCATACTGTCCGGCAGGCATGGCTCAGATGGGGTATCGGCCTGACTCATATCCTTACGGCACGGATGCATTATTTCATCCAACTCACTGGCTGACGTGCAGCGAGTTAGGGAAGAGTTCTCAGGGCCATGTGGATGGCTATACGGCCAGCATAGCGCAGGTACGGACGAAAGTTTTTTTTGAAAGTTTGAAAGTTTTAAAAGTTTCTAAAAGTTTTTGAAATTATCTCGCTGGTGTTTTAAAATTTTTTGATTATCAAAGCATTAGTTTCTAATATCATTTGTGCAATATCAATTTTATTTCAATGCAACTACAACTTCATAAAATTCTAAACATTCTAAAAAAATACAAAGCAGGTGGCGAGGACAGTGAGACACAGCCCTCGAAAGACATGACTGGTGGGACAGGTGCCATGGATGACCCGCAGCCCAGCGCTGCCCCCTCCGGCCGGTTAGGCCCTCGACAGGTCCGAATGATAAGTAAGTGTATATACTCAAATGTCATGCATATAAGTCTTAATTACTTATATTAGTATTCAATTCGAAATAACTTACATCGGTAATTTTTAATCTGTTAGGTACCGATCCAAATGGAAACACCATTATTGAGGTGTTCACTATTCTTGACTCACACAGGTTGTTAGGGGTCCCGGCCGGCAAAAGGATCATATTTGAGTACAATGCTTCATGGCAACCCATCGGAATTAGCGCCATGAGGTTTAGACGAATGGCTGGTAAGGTCATAAAGAGTGGAAATTATGTCCGAATACTGGACGACTGGACGAAGGTATCAGAGCGTACCAAGGAGGATATATGGGACGCCTTGATAGTATGTGTATCTTATTATGTCAAACACTCCTAATGTATGTATATATATACTCTGAGTTGTACATATATATGTGTGTCTATATGTATATACATATACGCATATATTTTAGGTTTTTTAAATTTATTAATTTTGAACTTGTGCATGTAGACTTTTTCGTCCCGCCTGAGTGCAACTTGGCTACCGTAAAGAAGGACGCGTTTCGAGATATGGACACCAAGCTAAGAACTTGGAGGCACGAGTTAAAAAAAGTTCTTGCCATTACGATAGACGATACTCTGGTCACCGTACGGGCGAGAGTGGGACAACAAAGGCTATCCGAGTACAATGCCGTCAACTTGGAGATCTTGTTGGATAGATGGGTAGGTCATGAGTTATACTATAATTTTGTGTAGTGTCATTAATTGTAATTGCGTTAGTATTAACATATGAAGAATGTTAATTGTGTAGAATTATGCGGCATATATGAAGAGCTTGCGAGCATTGAATAATACGCCCCATTGCACCGGGTCGAAGAGCTACGCCAGGGTGACACATAAGGAGGCATGTGTGTAATTTACCATATACTTATAGATGTAAACATTATATATATATGTTCTATTTTTTCGGTAGACCATACGTGTGGGCACTCCTACTTGTGCACAGTCTTACATCCGCACACACAAGAAGAAGGATGGTTGATATCCGAATGACATAGTCAAGGAGAGATGTATATGCTACTCACCTTTCATATGTTGTTTTGCTTATATATGTGATAATTTATTTGTGATTAACAGTTGTATGACTCATTGACCCAATAATTAATGTAACATACAGGAGAGGATGGAGGAGCTTATACCCACTGACACTGCAGCATCGTCGAGCGTGATAGAAGGGAAGTAGTTAGATATATATGATAACAAAGATAGTTTTATTGGTGTATATGTATTTATTTGTGGTTGGTGTATAGTTTTTGTGGTTGGTCATTCGCATTTAGTGTATATGTCTTTATTTGTGTCTTGAAGCTAGTTTTGGTTGATAGTCTGTGATCGACGTTGATGGATATGAATTATATATGTTATTTGCATGGATCGATGGATATGTATATTATTTGCATGGATCGATGGATAAATTGTATATTAGGTTAACTATAATCCAAAATTCAGGTACAGCCCCGAAAATATTCAAAAAATATATAAGGGAAAAACCAAATTTTAAAACTGACCAAATTTTTTGCCGTGTCACATTATGACATGTCACAATTAACGTTTGACACGTCAGAAATTTCATGACGTGTTATTTTTTGACTCGTCAAAAAAATTTTGACATGTCAAAAAATTTCTAACATGTCAGAAAATGACACGTCAGAACATTTTTCTGACGTGGCAGGAGTGGCACGTCAGAAAAATTTCTGACGTGTTAAATCTGACACGTCAAAAAAATTTCTGACGTGCCTCTCCTGCCACATCAAAAAAATTTCCTAACATGTTACTTTCTGACACATCAGAAATTTTTTGATGACACGTCAGGAAATTTTTCTGACGTGCCACTTTTTGACAAGTCAAAAATTACTGACGTATTAAAAGTGACACGTCAAAAAATTTCCGTTTTTGACACCCAAAATTTTAACGCCCGGCACACGTCAATAATGCCACGTCAGTAAAATTTATTGACCTGTTAGACCACCTAACATGTCAAAAACTGCATGACAGGAAAGAAAAAAAAAAAAAAAAAAAAAAAAAAAACATTTTTTGAAGTGTTTTAAAGCCAAATTCAAAGAGGTTTTAAGAAAAAGCTTCATTTTAAAGTTTTTTTTATTTTTTATTTCAGAAGTGTGTTTTGACCATTTTAAAGTAAGAGCATGTTTGTGATTGGTTTTGAAAAATATAAATTTTAAGCCAAAAAACGTTTTTTTGGCAAAAGCTTCATTTTTAAGCTTTTGTCAAAGTACATTTTGGTCATTTTTTTAGCTTTTTAGACCCTCAAAAGCGTTTTTCATTTTTTTTTTTTTTTACTAAACGGATACTTTTTTTCTTCAAACGGACTTTAGAGTGTTAAACGCACTTTTAAGCCTCTCAAGCTCATACCCAAACAAGCTATTAAAATGAAATAAGTACTTTTGGAGTTCTGTAGTAAATAGTCTAACTTTTTGTTTGGCACAATATTTTAAGTACTAAAAGTATTTTTTAAGTTTCTTAATGCAATCTCAAACAAACATTAAATATTCCATAGAAATTTTTTAAAATGAGGAATAATTAATCCTCTTAAAAAAAAAAAAAAAAAAAAAAAAGAGTAATGGAATAACTATTCTTTTATGTTAAAAATTGCATTTACATAAATGCCCTCTCTTTTGCCAAAGTGAATATTTAGGATCAACCACATCAGTGATTTTTCTTGACTCATCAACCAAAAACTTTGGTGAGCATGGCTCCCTACCATCAATGATACCCAAAAAATCATGAGCTTTCAGCGAGAAATTGGGTAACCCAATTCAAATAATTAGTGTTGTTGTCTAACTTGGTAAGAATAAAGTGGGCGATATTTGATAACGAAAGGACTGAGATATTAGTGCGGTTATTAACTGCCTGCCTTTTTACCCCTAGTCATTGTCCCCTTCTCATTGGAGAAAATTATTGCATCAAACTTGCATGAGATGGCACTTTATTGCACAATGAACTTGTTGTCCACTTGTACGAGATGATGTTGTTTGTCGGATCCGGCTTTCATGTTGTTAAGAAAAGTACCAGATATCTACCGTAAAAATAATAAACGGTTTAGATTCATCTCCAACATATTTTAACTCAAACAACATCGTAGAGTAACGTTTAATGAAACACACCTTAACGCGGTTTCAAAGGGAAGGGAAAAACACATCCAAGTTGCTTCCTACCATGAGAAGAAAATCAGATGAGGGCACCCCATCTTCTTTCTGATCTTTCAATCTATTTGGAAAACAAATCTAAACAAATATTATGGGTTGGTTCTTATTTGTGTGTTTGAGTTTGAAATATATATGTAACAAGGGAGAGAAGGGAAAAGTCTTCCTTCTAAAATTACTCCAAATAGCCCCTTGGGTATCAAAAAGACATGATAAGTCTATTGAAGTTTGAATGCGATGGTACTTTATTGCACTTTATTTG
Organism: Corylus avellana; assembly: GCF_965113065.1. NCBI lineage: Eukaryota > Viridiplantae > Streptophyta > Magnoliopsida > Fagales > Betulaceae > Corylus > Corylus avellana. Next base: position 2,913,347 of record NC_142496.1, read on the forward strand.
GTATGTGAGTGCATAGTTGTGTTTATTAATTTATCATGGTGGGCCTATGTTTGGGAGACATTTGAAATATCAAATAAATTGTACTAAAGTATGGTGGGTCTATGTCCACTTAATTCTATGAGATTGACTAAGAGTTAGAATTACATCTTGTATTATAGCCGGCCCTAGGTTTCCTGTATAAGTTTTCTCCTAGAGAGAAAACCTAGTGAGAAAAAACAGACCTGTGAGATGATGTATGTTGTTTGTCCACATAGTACGTTACAGTTTGTAAGCTAGGCATAAGCAGCCCATCTGTATCAAAAGGATATGATATAAGTCTGTTAAAGCTTGAATGATTTAGTTTAGTCTATTTTTGCATGGTCCAGAAATGGCATCGTCAGTGGTAGATCTATGAATTTATAATGGACAGAAATTTTCTCCAAATCAGTCTAAAAGAAATATCCTCTAAACCAAGCACAATTTATAAATTGAAAAACCAATTAGTGGGTCTATTTTGGTGGACATAGACACTTGGCACAATTTAGTGGGTCTATGTCCATAAGATATTTGAAATATCTAATAAACTGTACTGAAGTATTGAAGTATCTAATAAGTTGTATTATTGTGAACAAAAAACTCTAGACTAAATTAGGAAGAGAATAAACCCTAACATGATCTTTTGTGAAACGAGAATAAACCATAATTATCACATCGAGAAATATGTGTGCATGTTAATTAATGCAATCACATATACTAATTTGAAACATTTACCCAAAAGTCAAGCATGCAAAATCTTAGTCTATTTAAATTCAAATTTTTTAGAGAAAACTTCACTTACCCCTGATTTTTCATCGAATTTGCAATCATATTCTTAAATTTTAAAAGGGTATTCAAGTTTTAAAAAATTGCAATGTTATCCCTCCATTAGGATTTTCTATTATATGTCAAGTTAAAGGTGAATGCATTTGAAGTGGGTTCTTGAAATGGAGTCAATTGCTGCCACAAATTTGTGAGCCTCATTGAACTTGAAGAACAAGGATATGAACTTCCTGGCCTTGGCAGCATCATTCTCAATGGGCACAAGTGCTGTGGAGGGGAAGAGCTTCTGGACCGAGGGAGGGCGCGGGGCCAGCGTATGAACAATTTGCCATCATTTGGAAAGATGAATCTATTTGCGGCAGCGCCAGAAAATATGATGAAATTCTCACCAAGAATACATGTTTTGAATACGATTGAGGAGTATTTTGTTGTTCTCTTTTGTTAGAGTAGGTGACTTGACTTCATCAACCTTACCTTGGGCCCCAAACCATTATGGCATCCCATATATACTTTTTGACTTATGTTTTCTCTCTCACACGTCCATTTTGTCTTTCCACTGATTAAGCTTCTACAAAATGGCTTTGTTGTTAAAAGTTGAAGCCATTCAGTCTTAAAGGATGAGAGGCAGCAACTTTAGTTAAAAAAAAAAAGAGTGAAAAGAAGAAAAGCTAAAGTTGCCGAGAGAGACACTTGTGTTGTAGTGAAAAGAAAGAGATACACCATTTTCTTCGGTTTGATTTCACGTTTGGAGTGCTGAAAAGCTTTTTAGAATTTTAGAGAGTATTTTTTCTTTTGTATTTAATTCTTTTTAGTGTGAGAGTGAGATTGGAGTATATTGGGGCTTTTGAATTTGAGTGGTTTTGTTTGTAATACTCTTTGTACTCCACTCATTTATTAGTGAATTTCTCATGGATCGTCTCCGCCAGTGAATATAGGCTTGTTAAGCTGAATCACTTAAATCTTTGTGTCTTGTATAGTTGTTTTTATTTTTCTATTCTGTACTTTTCTACTTCTTTGGTGATCTTAGAATTTACATTTGTCACAAAAAACTGGTATCAGAGCATGGGTATTTATTTTGCGGAATGGCTATTGCAAAATTTGAAGTAGAGAAGTTTGATGGTCAAAATAGTTTTAGCCTTTGGCGCATCAAGATGCGAGCTTTGTTTTGACAACAAGGTTTGGCGAAGATTTTGGATGGCGAGGTGCCATCAACATCATCAACAGAGGAAAGGAAGGAACTTGAAGAAAAAGCCCACAGTGCAATTTTGTTGTCTCTTTCAGATGGAGTTTTAAGAGAAGTTGCCGATGAAGAAACAGCCGCTGGACTTTGGAAGAAGCTAGAGAGCTTGTATATGAAGAAATCCCTCACTAATCAATTGTATTTGAAGCAATGGTTATATACCCTCAAGGTGAAAAAAGGTATGCCTCTTTGTGATCATCTTGATGACTTTAATAAAATTATTTTGGATCTAAAAAATATTGATATTAAAGTAGATGATGAGGATCAAGCCCTAATTTTGTTGTGTTCACTACCGGATGCCTTTAATAATTTTGTTAATTCAATGCTGTATAGTAGAGATACTATCTCCTTAGCCGATGTTAAATCTGCTTTAAATTCTATGGAGTTGAGGATAAAATTGAATAGTAAAGGTAGTGATATTCAAGCAGAGGGTTTATTTGTTAAAGGTCGTTCAAAAAATTCTTCTAATTTTAGAGGTCGATCCAGTGATAGGGATTCGGGTAAAGGTAAATCAAGAGGCCAATTGCAATCCAGGTCAAAGAAAAAAGTAAAGTGTTACTATTGTAAAAAGTATGGGCATTATAAATCTGAGTGTCCGAAGTTGAAAAATAAAGAGGAAGGTGACAAGCAAAGTTCCTCTTTTGTGGCTGGTGTAGTCGAAGGAAACTCTAAGGGTTCAGACCTTGTCCTCGCTGTTACCGTTTCTGATGATCGTTCTAACGACAAGTGGGTCATTGATACTGCTTGTACATTTCATATGTCCCCTAAAAGGAATTGGTTTACTACCTATGATTCAGTCAACAGTGGTTCAGTCTTGATGGGAAATAATGTCGCCTGCAAGATTGTTAGTATTGGTACAGTCAGAATTAGGATGCATGATGGGATTGTGAGGACTTTGACGAATACTCGACATATACCAAATTTGAAGAAAAATCTTATTTCATTGGGCACTTTGGACTCCCTTGGATACAAGTATTCCGGTGAAGGTGGAGTCATCTGGGTTAGCAAAGGCTCACTGGTTATAATGAAAGGTAACAAGGTTGATGGCCTCTACTTTCTTCAGGGTAGTACAGTAACATGTTCAGCTGTTGTATCTTCTTCAGATGATCCAGATTCAGACACTACTTGTTTATGGCATATGCGGTTGGGTCATATGAGTGAGAGGGGTATAACAATCCTGAGCAAACGGGGTTTGCTTTGTGACCAGAAAGCAGGATCTCTTGACTTTTGTAAGCATTGTGTGTTCGGAAAACAGTGCAGAGTCAAGTTCAATGCAGGCATCCACAGAACAAGTGCTACATTCGATTATATCCATTCAGATGTATGGGGTCCCTCTCAGGTTCCATCAAAGGGTGGTGCTCGGTACTTTGTTACATTTATTGATAATTATTCGAGAAAAGTCTGGATGTATTTTTTGAAGAAGAAAAGTGATGTGTTTGTCACTTTCAAGCAATGGAAGACATTAATTGATAATCAGACTAGGAAGAAAATCAAGCGACTCAGGACAGACAACGGCATGGAATTTTGTGGTGGTAAATTTAATAAATTCTGCAAGGATGAAGGCATCACTAGACATCGCACAGTTAGTCATACTCCACAGCAAAATGGGGTTGCTAAGCCGTTGAACAGGACTTTCTTAGAGAGAGCGTGTTGCTTACTTTCAAATGTCAGGTTGTCTAGAGATTTTTAGGATGAGGAGTCAATACTGCTTGCTATTTGGTCAACCGTTCTCCATCAATAACCCTATGTTCAACTAGCGTATGATTAATTTGAAAAAAAAAAATACGACTAGTCAAAAACTTCACATAGTTACTTAACAGACCTCACATTTAAAGTTAAGAAATGACCTTAAATTAAGCTTAAATGTGCACAAGAGAGTAAGCATAGGCAAAATGTACCACATAGGTTCAGGCCTTAGGTAACTACAAGAACAAGTCCATTGAAACAAATTTTCATCTAATGCATATTAAGAACATTCCAAGATGCAAGGAATTAAATCTATGAAAGCAACATGAGAAATTAATGGACTATCTAGGTGCATAAGACAAAAAAAAGAAAAGAAAACAACTGAAGTAAACTATTTTTGTCTTTTTGAAATTTTTCACAAAACAAATGCACACAAACAAAAACAAATGCAAAACAAAAATAACAAAAAAAAAAATGCAATGTAAAAAGAAAAACAACATGCTCTAGGACATACAAAGATATGCAAGACAACCAATCACAGGCATGTTATTAACTCACCTAACATAAGGTGAGATTACTACCACTCCTCAAAGAGTGAATGGTATCAACCTTCCTAACCCACATTTGAGAAATCTTAAGTCTAGACTTATGACTTTGCTCAAACTTATCTAGCCTAGATAATACTTCTCTCATCATCATGACCAAACCCTCACTTTCTTTCCAAGAATAGGAATTTTCATTTTTATGCACATGAGGTTTCAAATTAAAACAGTTGGGTCAAATGTAACCAATTTGTTCACAGCAATGACATGTAAGGACAAACCTTTGATAAGGTAATTTCTTAAGAGGATGCACGACTCTAAGCTTAGGGTAAGATGCGTGAGGCTTAATGTAAATTTTCTTACCTTTCTTATCTTGGAGAGTCAGAGCAACTACCTGCTTTCCTTCACTTGAAGATTCTTCTACTTTCACTAGTTTAACAAAAACAATCATTGAAGTAGAAGCACGGTTAGAAGACAAAGAGGCAGTTTTATCAAATCCTAACCCAAATTTGTCACCAAAATGTTTCTAAACATGCAACATTTTATCTCGCTTTTCAATAGAGAAATTTCTCAAATGATTTATAGATTCATTCAGATCATTTTGAAGGGATTTATTCTTAGCAATTAACATATAGTTTTCAAATTTTAAAGTATTGCAAACAGCATATGAATCACTCAAGGATTTCAACAAATTATCCCTTTCAAACTCAAGATTCTTAACATCCTTAACAATTTTCAAATTAGTATTTCTCAGCATAGAAAATTTTTCCATCAAATTGTCAAAGGAGTTTTAAAGATCACTAAGCCTATTTGATTCATTATCAGAAGCAGACTAAACATTTGATTGTTTAGAATCATCAGAATCATAGGACGCAACAAATGCTAAATAAGTAGGAGTTTCTTCCTCATCAGTGTCACTAAAGGTAATATTGAAGGCTTTTAGATGTTTTGGCTTATTACTCTTGAGGTTAGCGCAATCCTTGCGAACATGACCATAGCCAAAACACTCATAACATTTTGGACCACGTGGGTCTCTTTCATTTCTATACTAAGTACTCTCTTTTTGTTTTTCAAATCTTTTGAAAATTCTATGTTCATTCCTATAAAACTTTCTAGCTATTAAGCAAGTTCCTCATCATCTGGTGATTCCTCATCAAATAACTCATCAGAGTTTTTCCTTAAACTTTAATGCTATGGGTAGAACTTTTATTATTATTATTATTATTATTATTATTATTATTATTACAATGATGCCCCAACATGTAAAGTTGTCAATGTTATGGTACGATTGGTACACAAATTAAACCCATGAAATTGAATAGTTATTCCATAATTTAGTAATGACTAAGAGCATGTTTAGGATTGCATTAAGAAATAATGATTTTAAAGCCAAAAAGAACTTTGAAGAAAAAGTTTTATTTTAAGTTTTATTTAAAAAAAAAAAAGCGTTTTTATCATTCTTAGAATAAAAAATGAAAGAAGTATTTTTGGAGTTCTTTAGGAAATAGTCTAGTTTTTTGTTTGGCACAATATTTAAGTACTACAAATACTTTTTAAGTTCCTTAATACAAATTCAATAATCGGTTAGAGACTATGCCTCATAAAATAGAAGTTACTAATTCGAATCCCTCTCCCCCGATGTCAAAGCACCCAAGATGAGTCCAATTGTTTGATTCAACAGACCAACTCCTAATTAAGAATATCATCAACCTTGATAATGATGTACTGGTTCGGTGATCACACTTTAAAGTTTGTGGGACCTACGTTGCCCCACGACCAATCTAGCCATCGTGTAATAGGAGATTTCTATCACAGCACAATTAACAGCATGTGGCAATAATGGGGGCTGGGTTGGGGGGAAGGTGGTTGATTGTAACTTTCGATTAATTGGTATTGATGCACTCTAAATTCTTGATAGGTCCATGTTTGGTATATCACCTCGTATATAAACCATCTAAACTATAAATCAATCGTGGATGTTTGTTATGGTCATTCAGTGGCGGAGCCAGACAATTCATATTGAGGGTGCCACTAAATTTTTTTTTTTGCATCCTATGAGACATCTTAAAAATTTGATAATTCACACAATATATACATCACAAAAAAAATATTTATTAAAGTTCATAAATATTAAATAAGTTAAATTTTCAAGTTAAATCACGACCCCGAAAAAGACAATCAAAGTTTATAAATATTAAACAACAAAATAAACTGTTATGCGGATATTAAAGTTTATTCAATCATTCAAATTAATAGTGAATTTATTATCGAAACTGTTATGCACCCTAATGGACAGAAAAGCAACTGCAAGGCTAATAATAATGTGTCTAAACATCTGAACTTTGTAGAAGAGGCAACTGCAAGCCACAGCTGAAATATTCTCATTTTTTATGTTCTTGTAGGATAATGTTATCTCCACACTTGCTATAAATACCGTATTCTTGTAGGACAATATAATGCTACTTATTCCTTACTACTATGATTTCATGAGAGATAAAAGGATGACAATTTTTGGTCTATCCCACATGTTATCTCGCGTGGTACATATTTGAGACAAACCAAGCTAATTATGAAAGAAAAAATATTTTCAGATCAATCCATTGATGACAATAGTTTTTTTCTAAATAAGTCAATCCATTCAATCAATATCAATATGAATTTTAACTAACAGCCAGTGCTAACAGCAGTAACTAGCCCAGATGAAAAAAAAAAAAAAAAAAAAAAAAAAAAAAATCCATATCTGTGGCTGTGTAAACTCTTCCTTCTTCTTCTCTGTCTTCAAATTAATTTCAGCACAACTTCTCAATTGAAGTGAATACGCTGTAGAACTGTAAACATTTTGAGACTTTTAGCATAAACAGGAAATATAATGATATATACAGACAGACAGACTACTGCACAAATTTATTAACGAAAATCAACAGGAAATATCAAGTAAACAGAGGATTACAAAAGTTTAGGAAATTAAGGCTGTGACTCACCTTGATTTCGATTTTTCTAAGAACCCCGCCGGACCCAAAAGCAACCAAAGTTATGGAGAGTGCTCAGAGAGGGAGAGAATAAGAGATGGAGGCTATGGAAATTATGGAATGGTGGATGGAGGCTATGGATCGTCTGCTGTGTCTGAGTGAGAGAGAAAGAGAGAGAGAGGAGAAAAGAAAGGGAAAATTACAGTTTACCCCCCAAAGTTGACAACGTTTTTCAATTGAAACGTCAAAGTTTCAATTTTTACAATCCACCCTCATAAAGTTCTAATTTTTTTCAATTTGACCAATATTATCCCAAAATTTCAATATTGCCCCTGATTTTTTTTAATTTTTTTGATTTTTTATTAAAAAAAAAAAAATTGGGAGTGCAAAACTGGTCAGATGGCCAAAGGGTGGCTACGGCCACCTTGAATTTTTTTATAAAAAATAAAAAAAATAAATAAAAATTATGGGCAATATGGGAAGTTTTGGATACAATTGGTCAAATTACAAAAATTTGGAACATTGGAGAGGGTGAATTGCAAAAGTTGAAACTTTAATATTTAAATTAAAAAATGCTATCAACTTTAAAGGGGTAAACTGTAATTTTTCCGAAAAGAAAAGAAAATATAGGGAAAAGCCGTATGTGGGACTCTGTGAGAGAAGGGAAAAAATAAAATAAAAATTTGGGGTGCTGTGCAGCTGTGTGCAACTTGGGCAGGAGAGAAGAAATTTTTTCATTTTATTTTATTTTTTATTTGGAGGGTGCTGGTAAGTTGGTAACTTGGGAGAAAGTAGGAGCCGTGTGGAACTAGTTTGGAAAAAAGCAAAAAAAAAAAAATTAAATCTTTGGGGGGGGGGTGCCAAAGCATAACATATCTCTGCCACTGTAGTCATTGTATCCCACATAAATTAAGCTTCCATTAGTTTCGACCTAACATTTTTTCTATTGAAAAATGTTTTCTTGAAAAATCTTTTTTTTTTTTTTGGTGTTTAGCGCATACAGAAAATCACAATATATATATATTGAATTATGTTAAATTTTAAATTATAAAAATGTCCCGACCAGGTCCCGACGGTGACCTAGACGGGTCCCCACAAGTTCCCAACCGAGTTATGGCGGGGTCCTAACCAAGTCCCCACGGGTCCCGACCGAATCCCAACAGTATCCTGACCGAGTTCCAGCGGTGTCCTAACTGAGTCTCGGCAGGTCCCGACAGTGTCCTAATCAGGTCCCAACGGTGTCCCGAACGGGTCCTGACTGGGTTCCGGTCAAGTTCCGACCGAGTCTTGGCAGTGTCCCAGTCGGGTCCTAGCGAGGTTCTTGGTTGGTCTATCAATTTAAGAATGAGATGCTCAAACTAGAAAAATAATTTACAATTTTCCAAAAAGAAAACCATTTTCCAGAAATTAAAGAGGCTTTTCAGTCAAAGCGAAAATATTTTTCGTTGACTATTATTTTTCATTACACTAAACACTAAAAAACTGAAAACCTTATTCAAAAATCATTTTATGCTGAAACAAACAGAACCTAAGTCTAATCTTAACCATGTATATATAAATACTTGGGTACTCTCCCCTTTCAAGTTGGTTTTAAAAAATGAGTTCTATCAAAAGTTGGTATCAATGTTAAACTTGTTTATGGTACTTCCATGTGAATTTGTAAGGAATTGTAAAACTCCAAGCATGTTCCTTGTTATTTTTTCTTTATCTGCTTCAGTATTGTAATTACTTTTTGGTGTATATAAGTAAACTATTGTAGTTAGGGTTCAAATTTATAATCTGTACTTTGATACCATGTTAAATCATCAATTTTTCTCCAAGTTTTTTTAATTTAGTCTCGAGGTTTTCAATTTTGCCAATTTGGTCATTGGATTTTTCTTTAGTTTCAAATGGACCAGGGATAAGTGAGTAAAGAATGCAAGGAACAAACCGTCACTTAGATGTGAACATACACTACAAAAATTTAATTTTTTGTAACGGGCCATTAGTGACATGTCAAGGCTGACAGTTAGTGACGTGTCATTAGTAACATATCTGACGGGTTAAAAAATTGGTCGTAAATTCCACCCTCCCTCTCACCCCTCCCTTCAAAGCCTAAGGCCCAAGAAACGAAATCTTAGAACTAACAAAGGGGAATATATATATATATATATAGGAGGTGTCAAGGAAGGCGACACCGAAGTGGGCGGCGTGGTGGATGAGAGCGACCATGACTTGTTCAAGCTTGGGAGGCGGACTTGCCCAAGCAACCAGCCATGTGCCAAATTTATAACCTCCACTTTAATATAATGTTATTCTAGGTTTCTACGCAATTTTAACTTAGTCCCTAGCTTTTCGATTTTTCCCAATTAGGTTTTTCTTTAGTTTCACATTTCATTAACAACTATTCAAGATATTTTTCCCTGACTTAGTGGTATCATACAACCATGACAATTCCCTTTGCCCTGCACTAGTGGGGCCTTTCACAATCTCCTACTCCTACTGATCCAAAATAATAATTAATTGCTCGAATTACTAGTAATTTGATCAATAATGTGAAAGACTCCATATGAGACATATTTGTTCGAGTAAGTGGTTGAGCAATTCAAAATTCATTTGAGCAAATGGATCTCATGTGGAGTCTCGCACATTACCTACCCAAATTACTAACAATACGAACAAGTAATTATTGTTGGCAAGGGATTGTGGGGATCTAAATTCCCACAATGTAGTACGTGTCAACGGTGTCATGCACATTCATGGCATGCGTGCAACATATAGCAAGCTAATGGTTAATATAGTCAACAACATACACGTTACAAGGAGAAATCTATCAATACAAACATAACAAATTGACAAAATGAAATCATATCAGAAATATAAAACCAGAAAACCTTCACTAATTATTCTGAAGAGGAGAAAGCCAAACTGGGAACCCCTTTGATGGAACAGGGGCCAACTCGATTTTAATTTTCTCATTGGAAAGAATTGGTTCCCATTTGAACATCTTCACTACGTAATGGAGGAAGACAAGAATAGTAACTCTAGCATACTCCTTTCCTGGGCACATCAAAGGACCTGTCCCAAAAGGAACATATGTGTAAGGAGAAGGTCCATTTTCTTCAAATCTTCTTGGATTAAACCTTTCTGACTATGAGAAGTATTCAGAGTTCTTCTGGGTCGAACCCACACTCCAATATATCTGGAAAAAAAAAAAAAAATGAAGAAGAAGATAGACAAAATTTGTTATATATAATGGCAAATGAAGAAGATGGATGAAGTAGCTAGAATAGAAGGACATCACTTACCTTCCAACCCTTTGGAATGACATAACCCTCGTAGGAGAAATCTGTCTTGGTTTCTCTAAAAGCACCTTGAACAATTGTTGTATTCCTCATCACTTCGTTCACAAAGTTCCAAGTATATTTCATTTTTTGTATATCATCCCAACATAGCACTTCTCTTGGCTTCATTAGCCCTATGATCGATCTCACTTTGCTCTATCATGCAAAAGAAGTTCTACCAGCTAGTTTTGTATACATGTATGAATCAAAATAAAAACTACAAAGAGAGACATGCTTCTTAATTAGGGCTAGCAATTTGTGCTGGCATGTCGAGATTGTGGGTCAATCCACACACGAGCCATTTAGTTAACATGTCAAATCTCTCGACTTTGACACGACTTATTTAAATAAACGGGTAACACGACATAATCCATATAACCCATTTAATAAATATATTATTTGACTAGTTTTGACTTGTATATGATTTAAATGTAAAAATAAAACAAAAATTTAATGAATTTTAAAAATTAATTTATATGGGTTTTAGCCTTTTATTGGTTTTCTTTTTTAATTGTAAAAAAAATATAATTTACTTTATACAGGTTATGCGGGTCACCTATAAGTTATGCGAGTAAGCTCACGATTGACCCGTCTAATTCAGGTCAACCCGAACTGACTCGAACTAGAACCTGTTAATTTTATGTCAGATTTATGTTGGGTTCGCAGGTCGTATTAAAAATTACTAACCATATTCTTAATACAATGCACAAACACAAAATAAATACCTCTTACAACTTCATTATAGACATGAGGCATCTCTGCAAGATATTTCATAGAGAGAGTGATAGTGGCAGTCGTAATGTCATGGCCCCCAATCAGAAATGCCAAAATCTTATCTGCAATCTCCAATTCTGTCATGAACCCATCGTGGTCGCATGGCAAAGCAATCATTTGTGATAGCACATCCTGTGTTGGAGAAGCTAAATTATTTGCCAAGGCTTCCCTCCTCTCCTTCACAATCACATAAATCTCTTTCCTGAGAGCTTCTGCTGCTTTTATTGCATGATAGAATGGTGTACCCGGGATGTTTAAATGTACAGATAATATGCCTTTGGTGAGATCATTGAAGTGGCACAAAAACTTGGACAATTTCTCCTTGTCATCGATGCTCATAAATAAATGGCAAGCTAAGGTGAATGTGTGCATTTTCACTAGAGGATGTACCTTAACTTCATTTTCGCCTTCCCAGTAATTCTTGAAGTGGGTTCTTGAAATGGAGTCAATTGATGCCACAAATTTGTGAGTCTCATTGAACTTGAAGAACAAGGATATGAACTTCCTGGCCTTGGCAGCATCATTTTCAATGGGCACAAGTGCTGTGGAGGGGAAGAGCTTCTGGACCGAGGGAGGGCGCCAGCGTATGAACAACTTGCCATCATTTGAAAAGATGAATCTATTTGCAGCAGCACCAGAAAATATGATGAAATTCTCACCAAGAATACAAGTTTTGAAAACTTTTGAGGTGTGTTTGGTTGTTCTCTTCGAGACAAAATTTTCCACTGCTCCCTCTTTCATTGCAGCCAAAAATTGAAGGGTTTCACCAATGATTGGCAACCGAAACTTCCCGGAGGAAGTGTTGGCCGAGTGACATTTTCTTTGGTTTTATAAGCTAAGGGACAAATACCAAAAGAAATGGAAGAAGCCAAGAATAGGGAAATCAAGAAGAAGAAGAAGAGGAAGAAGAGCTCCATGTTGGGTTGGTAAGTGGCATTAGTTTGCTGCTCTTTATAGGATTAAAATGATGCCCCAACATGTAAGGTTGTAAATATTAGGGTACTTTTGGTACACGAATTAAACCCATGGAATAGAATAGTTATTTCATAGTTTAGTAAGTCTTTTAGTCATGGGAGTAATAGCATATTTAGGATTGTATTAAGAAATAATGATTTTAAAGCCAAAAAGAGCTTTAAAAAATAAAAAAAAATAAAAAAACTTCATTTTAAGTTTTTTTTTTTTTAAGTACATTTTTGCTATTTTTAGAGTAAAAAATGAAATAAGTATTTTTGGAGTTCTTTAGCAAATTAATAGTCCAACTTTTTGTTTGGCACAATACTAAAATACTAAAAATACTTTTTAAATTCCTTAATGCAATTTCAAACGGACTTTAAATATTTTATAGAAATAACTATTTTTTAAAATGAGAAATAGTTAATCTTGAAATAATAATAATAATAATAATGAAGTTCCTAGCCTTGGCAGCATGATGTTCAATGGGCACAAGTGCCGTGGAGGCCACCAAACGTTTGAATTTCTCACCAAGTTTTGAATACCTTTGACTTTTGAGGAGCGCTTGCTTTTTCTCTTTGAGAACAAATTTTCCACTGCTCTATTAAAGTAGAACGGCATTATCTTAGGCGGATTAGGCGGCCGCCTATGGCCACAATTAATAAAAAAATATAAAGCTTTGATTATTGTCCATATTATTTAATTAAGGCCCCCACTACTTAGACTTTTTGTCTTAAACCTCAAAATATATTGACTTGGCCCTAAGAAATGTATTATTTTAGTAGAATTTTAAGATTATAATCGATAGGAGACTATGCCTTATAAAACAAAGATTACTAATTTGAATCTCTCTCCCCTAATATCAAAGCACTCAAGATGAATCCAATTGTTGGATTCAATTATCTTCACGACTCAGTAGACCTTGAATGCTCTGTGAATGGCACACACAAGATTGATGAAGTTCTTAATTAGGAGTCGGTCGGTTGAGAAGTTCAAGTTTAGGTACTGGTTTGGTGGTCACACTTTTAGGTCTTTGGGACTTGCATTGCCCCACGACAAATCTTTTTTTTGAACAAAGACTCGAATATTCTTATTAATAATCAGAATATTCGAATCTCCTATTACACGACAAATCTAACCATCATGTAATACGAGATTTCTGTCTCAGCACAATTAGTATCGTATGGCAATATCATGGGGGCTAGGTTGGGGGGATCAGGGAGTGTGGTTGATTGTGACTTTCAATTAATTGGTATTGATGCACTCTAATTTTTTTTTAACGAAATTCGGTAACTTTCATTAAAGTATCACGAGCGTAAAGCTCTTACAATCGAAAGTATAAAGCTATGAAAAATCATAGCCAAATGCTATGAAGTTTTAAGGTCATAAAAGTGACTTCAACATTTCGCTAACGTACAATTACAATTAAGAAACAGATCTATTTCGTACAGACTAGATTTAGGACATGTGTAGCCCAAATACAAAAACAAAATTAAAAACAACAACAACAAAACTAAAAATCCGGACGTAGAGATAAACTCTACACCGATCTACTCCTTCTCGACCCGAAGGTCAAGAGACAATTCTATCCTCAACCCAAAGGTCAGGACAAAAAGAATAAAATCAAACAAGTTACATGTGTTAAACTTGTTTATGGTATGTATCAGAGCTTTTAAATAATTGTAGCAATATCATGTGAATTTGTAAAGAATTGTAGGTACCCTAAGCTCTTTTTTTTTTTTTTTTTTTTTGTCATTTTTAGTTAATTTTCTTTGTTAATTTTTCTCTACTGTAATTACATTTTGGTGTATAAGTATTGTAGTATCCCAAAAGATTAGGTCAATAGAAAATGATAAATTTAAATATTTAAGGAAAAAATCAAATTTAGTTATGAATATGTTTTTATGCAATTTTAATTTATTCTCTAGGTTTTCAATTTTGCCCCTTAGGTCCTAAGATTTTTCTTTAATTTCAAATAAATATCTCCATCAATTCATCATCCAATTAATTTATCATATGTAACTGTACGTGTTGTGTGACACAACTATTTTTAGTTACCAATGTATCCTAAATAAAAAATAAAATAATTAAATCATGTTTAACAAAAAATAGTGGTCAACCAGACAACCACCATTAATTGGTGAAGGGGGTTGCCTCTCACCACATGGCTTGTCAAACGAGAACTATGACATCAATTAATTAGTTTAAAATAGTATATCATTAATTAATTGGCCAAGAAGTTAATGGAGAAACCTACTTTAAACCTTACAGTTATGTAGGACACGTTTTCCAATTTTACAATCAATTTTGTTTCGTTGCATCTAAAAATGTATATGATGCCACATTTTTAAAAATTGTAAATAGCGCAACAATATATACACCATTAAATCCATAAAATTTAATCTAAACTATAAAATGAATCATCTCCAATTCCCTTGAAAGGAAGAGGTTTCCATATACACCATATCACTTGAAATCTATTTGACGATTCAATAAAGACTTGTGGGAGGATAAGAAGATAGCCATAAAAAACAAGGTCTTGCAAGAGTAGCTTCATAATTCATAACATCTCACCAGATTTGAATACCAGACTTTTCTCAACAAACATTGCAAACTATCATTATCACGTTTTTTCCCTTTCCAAAAGGAAAATAAAGCGCACAGAAGAAAATTCTCAGAAATGTATGATTTACATTACAGTCATGGACATTATCTGCCGAGCAAGACCCGGATCTTGCTCCAAGAGCTCCTTAAGGTTGTTCTCCACCTCCACCATCTGCTTTTCTAAATATTCCTTTGATGTCTGTCCGGAGCCCAACAACAGAAAATATTTGCACAAAAATTTCAGAAGAATGAGAGAAAATTAGTACATTGTCTTTCAAAAGAACGATGATTAGCGGCAGAAGTTAAGCGAGGTTTCCAGGCACAGCTAAGGCCAAACAAGCAGGGGAAAAATTGGCTATTTGGCTCATTCAAAACCTTAAACAGTAGCTAATTTCCACGGCAGTAAATAATCTACACGGTGGCCGGTGCTACGATCAAAAATCAACATGTACCATTTTCCTGCAAGCCTTCTTACTATAAACTCTTCTATTTGTTATTCCTTGTTAAACTAAATAATCTTGGTAACTTTTTTATGGAGATCACTCCTAGAGCAAAAATTCATTAGCCCGTTTCGCCGATTTCACCCTACTTGTACTTTATACCTGATTGTGAATCATTTAAGGTTGCTTAAGCACACAAGGTAATCATGGTATTACAATTTCCGAATCTTTTAGATAAATTCAACTGAACAAAAATTAGATCTTTCATTATCGAAAAGAAAATCAGAGGTTTCAATTTTAAAAATAAAGGGCAAAACATCTATTACACAAAAAACTCTAAGCCAAACTCAGGTCAAAATTAAAAAAAAAAAAAAAAAAAAAAAAAAAAAAAAAAAGACCAAATGAAACGGATATGATGATTCATTATTATGATCCTCCAATCCAAATTGCTGGACTACAAACCTAAAACCTTCCAGATGGACATTATAAATAAACATTAGGATGGATCTAGAATTCATTTATTGCTTTCTTTGTTCATTTTGGATTGGGGGGGGGGGAGGTATTTTAGATGGGGGCCTTGCATGTGAACAATATTTAATTTCACCAGTAATTTCTCTGTAATATGTATTAGGAAAAATATATATTGGCCAAGAGAATATCAAAGATGAAACACAAACAAAGAAAAGGTAGGGGAGGGAGTGTAGAAAGAAGAGATTTTGCACGGGGAAAAATGAAAAGGTTAATGCACCTGTAATGAGGCAATTGCAGTTTCGCTATCCTTCAGCTTTTGTTCCTGTTCATTCATTAAAACTGACTTGGGTTCTAACACAAACCTGGCCACCATCAGAGAGACAGAGAGAGAGATTCATCAGAGTACATCACAATGTTTTAGAAAGCAGACTGTTCAATAAACCAGAAAAGTGAAAAGGGTCAAGGGTCAGAGGTTCAACCACCAGGCTGACCGTGATCGAACCAATCATAGATATTTAATTAAAAACAAAAAGAACATATAATGACATGTAATCCATTCAAATAAATCTATAAACTATAAAGCTTAACAGATTCTAAATTCTGCATCAATTAGTGAAGCAAATATATACACACACACACATTTACTTGGATTATGCATGTATGAATCAAAAAATAACCAAGCATTTTTGAGTGAAAGGATGCATCTAATTTATCGTTTAAACTTTATTATCTCTCACACAAGTGACCTTAAGCTATTGATGATCTAGATTATAAACAAAAACTCACCATTGGGTGGAAAAGTGGGTGAAACCATATCAATCTTCATAGGGCACCGCCTATCTTGGTTTATCCCTTAATAATATCTATATGCAATTTTGTTTAATACTAAATACATAAATGTGTGCCAAATGATTGTTAATAATGTATGCATAAATAGCTTTTGTATTAAAAAAGCTATTGGATAGGCCAATGGAACATAATCTTCTCCGATTCATTTGAACTGAAAAATAGTTAATAATATTTTAGGAGAAAAATTTACTTTCTCAAATTTAGAGAGCTACTTTTAAAATAAATTAAACATCAACTCGTTTGGGTTTGCAATTTTTTTCTATTCTAATGAACTAAATTTAAAATTGTAAATATTGTGGAGAAAAAAGAGTTGAGATTATATCTATACATTTCTCTACTTCAGTTAAATATTATTATTTTATTAGTTTTAAACCAATCAAGGGAGATGAAGGTTAAAATAAACTTAAAAAATTATACAACTTTAGAGCATGTTTGCCAAAGGACTGGACCCAAAGACCCAAAAAAATTCATCTCAAAATCAATTTCAACATTTTTACTTTTTATTACTATTCAAATAAAAAAATCACTACAAAATAATTTTTTTTTTTTTTTTTTTTTTTTTTGCACTTTTGTATTAATAGCCTATCCAATTGAGAATGAACAATCAATTGAATTGGGCCAGGGAGAGATTGGACCCCAGCCCAGCTCTAACAGCTCAATGGCTGGACCATGATTGACAACAGCCCAATCAGGTTCATTGACCAAAATGAATAGATGGGCATGACTGGAATGGATCGAGCCCGCCGGCAGTTCATCCGGTCTCTCTGGCCAGTCCAGTCTGAATTTAAATCCTTGATCTGTCATCTATTATCTGGCAGCCCATTAATCAAGAATTTTGTGAACTTTTCTCATGCTCAAATAGATTATGCAAAACTCACGTTCTCCCTGCAAAACAAAAATAAATAAATGTCAAATTGGGAGTAGGTTGCCCAAAGTAGCACAGTTAAAACTAAAATGCCAGATATGACTCTAATTCATGATTCAAATAAAAATCAGACAGCCTCTTTTCAAAACTCTTTAGAGATAGGGATTCATTTTCTAAAACCAAAGAAAGCATTTATCATTTTAAAGCTTGAGGCACTTTGAAATACTACGTACTTATACAAAACTAGCATGGGCATTATATGCCAACTTGAGATTATGGTTTTCGTTAAATACCTATAGATTTGTAGGTATTTGTATCATCAGACAATTGTCGCAGCTCCTCCAAGGTTAGAAAAGCACGATTTTTTTCTCCCTCCTTGTTTCGCATCTGATTCTGTACCTGAAAGACATGATAACTAAGATCAGTTCAAAGTTCTTTAATGGTAAGTAATAAATTTTATTAAGAGAAACTCATAGAGGGCAACACTAGAACAAGACAAGTATACAAGAGGAACCCTTAGAAAAACAGAAGAGAAGATAAGCTCTAAAGTTACAAAGATCCAACATCTCCACAAAAGTAAAGAGAAGCCACTAGTTGTCTTCATCCTGTTAACAAGCAATCACAAATAATAACTTCAACTAAATCACTAAAAGCTTTGTGCTGTCAGACATTCATAGCATTTCTCTCCCACCAAATCCAAAGCCAACCTACACATATGTATAGCCCAAATAAATGCAAACAACATAAAAAAAACAAGTGACCATAGTCTTCTTGCCATAGGGCAGAAGATAATAAGATCATCCATGGTCAAGCCCCTGATTTACACAAACAGCACTAGTTAACTATAAAATCTTCAAGCCATACCACTGTCAACCAAAAACTACTTTCGCCATAACATTGGCTTGCCAAAAATTCCTATCAAGAAAACTTCTCTTTCTTTGCTATAACCTCTTTTTTTTTTTTCTAAATACAATTGTTGCTTATTAAAATCACCAAAAGTCATATTACTAGAGGTAGAAGGCCCAGTATTTATTTTTTTTACAAGTCACAATTTTAATGAAAAGAAAAACTGGCACAACCCTTGCACACAAAATGTATACAAAAGACACCACCACATTAAAGATGGCCAGAATCTAAAAAAGTTTACAAGGTCTAAAAGATTCAAAAAGGAAGAAGGAAGAACATAGACTACAATCCAATCTAAGAGAGATCTTACAAAACTGGATCTTAAAGAAGGTACAGGGGTCTCGCAATCCTCAAAATGGGGACAATTCCTTTCTTTCCAAATGTTCCACACTAAAAACAAAAGAATAGCTTTCCAAATAGAATATTTGGAATATCAACGCCCTTGATTCTTCCTACAATGTAACAACTCTAGGATGTTTGTAGACATAATCCATGAAACTCCAAATAAGCTGAGAACCATGTACTCACAGTGGATGCGGGAATGACAGTCTCCTCGTTCTTTTTGCCAAAGCAATACCAATTAATAAGAGTAAAACTACACCTTCTAAGTTTGTTAACAGTGAGGATCTACCTAAAGATGCCATCCATATAAAGTGCTATACAAGGTGGAGCCTTAACCTTCCAAATACTTTTCCAAAGAAAAGGGCAAGTCTCTCCAACCTGTAATAATTTATAATAGTTCTTCACATCAAAACTGCAACTACTAGCTAGATTCCACAACACTCTATCTGCCTCCCCAGGATGAGTCTTTGAAGAGTATAGCAGATTGAAGAAAGAGTCTAAAGATTTCAACTCCCAATGTGAACTGTCCTCATAAAACTCATATTCCAATGGGAAGAATTACTCAAGGAAACTAAATAAACTGACACCACCTCAAAAAAAGATTTAGGAATATAGTCTTGAGAGAAGATTCTCCACACCACTCAGTATGCCAAAAGAGAAAGCGGGAACCATCCCCAACCTTGAAGGAGACAAAGTTGGAGAAATTCCCCTAGCATTCTTGATATTCCTCCAAAGACTCACCGTAGGGCCAAGAAATTTCAGATCCAAATGTTCATAATCATATATAAAGGTTATTAATAAAGCCTTTAGTAACCCTAATATCTCAACCCTTCATGACACATATAACGAATTGGTCCTAACTATCCAAGCTCATTAAAAGTCACATACTAATCACACAATTAGCAATTTCCAACCTACAGTAAACACTCCAAAAGAATTTGAAATATTACGATCTATTAGAATTCACATTGTAGTATTTTTTAAAAAAATAACAAAATATTTATCAAAAAAAAAAAAAATTCACATTGTAGTAGTTGCAAGAGTTTTTATAAATCCTTTTTTGAAGAAGAAGAAGAAGAAGAAGAAGAAGAAATGTGTTACTTTAGAACGCAAACAACCAGCAACCAGAAACAAACCCCTACATAAATTTATCTATCTCTTCAGTCCCATGGATGCAGCAATTGAGACTGCAGATAGCAAATATATATCTATGATGTTGATTACTTTGCCGAAAAAGCATGATGTGGGCTGAACTACAGGAGATAAATCTCAGC